>NC_091170.1:19140229-19282729 GCF_040958095.1 Procambarus clarkii
TTCTGGTATGTCAAGAGGAGTACAGGCTGGATCACGATACACTCTGTCGGCTATCATCCCGATTGTCTCGTCCACAGGTACGTTGGTGAACAGTGATTCTACGTCCAACGAGGCTCTTATCCCTGTGGCCCGTGTGCCCCGCAGTAAGTCAACAAATTCCTTTGGAGACTTCAGGCTGAAGGCGCAAGGGACATAAGGAGCCAGCAGGCCGTTGAGTCGCTTCGCCAGTCTGTACGTGGGTGTGGGTATCTGGCTAATGATTGGCCGAAGTGGGTTTCCAGGCTTGTGTGTCTTGACATTTCCATACGCATATCCAGGTTTATATTCCCCAATAATTTTTGGCAGGTGGAGTCCTGATTTCTTGGCGTTCACAGTTTCGATCAGTTTGTTGACCTTTGCTTTCAATTCGGCTGTAGTGTCCTTTGTTACCCTTTGGAATTTATTTTGGTCAGAGAGTATGAGGTTCATTTTCGCCAGATATTCTTCTTTTTTAAGAATGACGTATATTGGCGACTTGTCACCTCTCCTGACAACTATCTCCTTGTTCTCACGAAGGCTTTTAGCTGCCGCTTTGAGCTCGGGGGACAGTATGGTGCTTCTGTAATTTCCTCGATTCTTTCCTCCTTCCGCAATAAATTCTGCTTGTAAGGTATCTTGATAGTGACCTTCTTTTGTGTCTCGAGGTCGAATATGTCGTCCAACAGAATTTCCAACTCCACTTTCCGGGCCATCTCACTCGGTCTGGACATAACGTGACAGTTTATGCCCAGATTTAGGAGAGTGACTTGGTCCTCAGTGAGGTTAATTCCTGCAAGGTTCAGGAAGCCATCTCTTTTCAAAGACTAAAGTCTTTGAAAATGTAATAAGTTTTACGAAACGCGCTCAAGTGTCGCGTCAGACTAGAAATAAAAATGAATTTTGGAGAATTAATTTTTGAATTACCACCAGCAGTGAAAAGAAATGTACGAAAGATTGAGAAAATTCGTGTTAGAATTATTAATCTTACTTTTTCGGTCATATTTAATAATATATATACATATATATATATATATATATATATATATATATATATATATATATATATATATATATATATATATATATATATATATGACAATGTCAGACCACGAAGGAAAATGAAACAGGAAATTTCCTTAAGTACTTTCGTATATTAAATACATCTTCAGAAGGTCATTTTACAGATCGAGTGATGGGTATAAATAGGCAGGAGAGAGTGGTGAAGTAAGGTGAGGTACAATACTTGGACAACGCAGAAGGCCCATTGGCCCATCAGATGCACCCAATTGGACCATCTGATGTAGCCCAATGGCCCATCTGATACAGCACACATACAAGCATAATACATAGGTAATTATAACATAAAGAGGTAAATATATACAATAAATTAGTGAGACAAATGTTTTTCAATGATTCTACTTAAATCGCCCTTTAGCTGATCTATTAGAAATGGATCTAAGTTATATAGACCACTGCTAATATTCAAATTACTTTCTTTGGTGATCTGTATCAAAGCGGATTCAATTATGTTTCTGTTATAGGTGCTTTTACAATTTGTTATTGAAGACGCACTCTCCCAATCAATTTGGTGAGCTTTTTCTGACAAATGCACAAACAAAGCATTAGATAATTGGCCATGTCTTACAGAGTATTTATGTTGCGATATTCTACATTTTAAATCTTTAGATGTTTGCCCGACATAGAACTTATTACATTCCTTACAAGGTATTTTATAAATGACGCAATTATCACTTCGAGGGCTGTTCCTTACTAATAGCTTACCAACAGTGTTTTCGTAGCTAAACATTACATCTATATTAAAAAGTTTCAAGGCCTTGACAATATTCTCAAACCCAGAGAAATATGGTAAACATAACACATTCTTTGGGCGAGTCCTTTCACTGCATACATTATTATAATATGTACGACGAGCTTTGTTACGACAAACTTCCAAAAAATTCAGTGGGTAACAAAGCTTAAGACCAATCGAATCAATATTCTTAAATTCTTCATCTAAGAATTCTGGACTCACAACTCGAAGAGCTCTTAGATACATTGAAGAAAAAATTGACTTTTTTACATTGTATTTATGCCCTGAAAAATAATGAACATAAGATAAATTGTTCGTAGGTTTTCTGTAAACACTAAACTTTAATGAAGAGTTTTCCCTATGAATAAGCACATCTAAGAATGGCAAACATTTATCAATTTCAGTCTCCATAGTAAATTTTATGGAGGTGACTTGGTCATTAAGTTTGGCTACAAATTCGTCTGTGTTTACATCTGAAGGCCAAATACACAAGATATCATCAACATATCTAAACCAAGGAATGATTCCAGGAGTTATTTTTGAAACAAATTTCTTTTCAAAGAATTCCATGTACAGGTTTGAGAGCAATGGCGATAGAGGATTCCCCATTGCCATTCCAAAAGTCTGTAAATAATACTCATTATTAAAGGTAAATTTACATTCTTTAATGCACAACTTAACAAGACTGACAATAATATCAGCAGAAAGAGGTAAGTCATGGCTCATTAGTTCACGAGCAAGATAATCGAGAATATCATCGACCGGTACCTTTGTGAACAAGGAACAAACGTCAAAACTGATTAACTTTACATCAGGAGTGACAGGAACACTATTCAATTTGTTAACTAAATCAAGAGAATTTGTCAAATGAGAAGAGGAGATAGTTCCTAACAAAGGGGACAAGATTTTGGTAAGCCATTTGGAGAGTTTGTAAGAAATGGATCCCACAGAACTGATGATAGGTCTCATGGGATTGTTAGGCTTATGCGTCTTGACAAGACCATATAGATATGGTAATGAAGGTGATGAAGTAGTAAATTGATTAAGAAGATCTTTATGTTTACTTAACAACTTCCTCAAGCTACTATTGAAGAACTTGATGATGTCCTCAAGAGGATTTTTCCTAAGCTTAGTGTACGTTGAAGAATCTAGGAGGAGATCATTCATTTTCGAAATATATTCCTCCTTGTTTAAAATAACAATAGTGCTGGATTTATCAGCCTTTGTTATATGAATGGAAGGATCGGCTCTTAACTCCTGTAAGCTTTGTCTGAATCTTTCGGGAAAATTGTTTGTTTGGGGCGTCAACATTGAACCATAAACAATACCTTTAACCAGGTTTAGGTTTTGTGAAGACAGAGAGTTATGTTTTTCAAGCTGTAACAATGAACTAGCAATTTTAACTGCAGAAGGTTGATTTGAAATGGCAAAAGACATACCATAACCCAAAGCAGTAACCACATTTTCACATATCGTTTTGGACGACAGATTCAACACGTTGTTTGGATTAGATTTCTTGTTCCAATCACTATTTTTAATCAAACTTTCTAACTTGCGCTTAAGAATTTTCTGTAACTGATTAATTTTTCCGCGTAAGTCACTATATATTTCATCCATCAGAAGATTTTTCCAGTCCAAAGGTATTGCGTGATGAAAGTTTCTTTTTGCTGTATCCAGGCTTTTGAAAACAGAACGTTCCTTTGATTTTGTAACTTCAATGTGTTTTTTCAAAATGGTAGCACAGAAATCACTAAACGGTTCATCACCTAATTTGAGCAGACGGGCAGGTAGCAGAGACTTGGGTACAACTTGCTCACCAAGACATTGTTTCAGGAATTTGAGGCGGATGCGGGAACAGTGCGCTTTCACTAGCTCACTTCACTGTTCCCGCATCCGCCTCAAATTCCTGAAACAATGTCTTGGTGAGCAAGTTGTACCCAAGTCTCTGCTACCTGCCCGTCTGCTCAAATTAGGTGATGAACCGTTTAGTGATTTCTGTGCTACCATTTTGAAAAAACACATTGAAGTTACAAAATCAAAGGAACGTTCTGTTTTCAAAAGCCTGGATACAGCAAAAAGAAACTTTCATCACGCAATACCTTTGGACTGGAAAAATCTTCTGATGGATGAAATATATAGTGACTTACGCGGAAAAATTAATCAGTTACAGAAAATTCTTAAGCGCAAGTTAGAAAGTTTGATTAAAAATAGTGATTGGAACAAGAAATCTAATCCAAACAACGTGTTGAATCTGTCGTCCAAAACGATATGTGAAAATGTGGTTACTGCTTTGGGTTATGGTATGTCTTTTGCCATTTCAAATCAACCTTCTGCAGTTAAAATTGCTAGTTCATTGTTACAGCTTGAAAAACATAACTCTCTGTCTTCACAAAACCTAAACCTGGTTAAAGGTATTGTTTATGGTTCAATGTTGACGCCCCAAACAAACAATTTTCCCGAAAGATTCAGACAAAGCTTACAGGAGTTAAGAGCCGATCCTTCCATTCATATAACAAAGGCTGATAAATCCAGCACTATTGTTATTTTAAACAAGGAGGAATATATTTCGAAAATGAATGATCTCCTCCTAGATTCTTCAACGTACACTAAGCTTAGGAAAAATCCTCTTGAGGACATCATCAAGTTCTTCAATAGTAGCTTGAGGAAGTTGTTAAGTAAACATAAAGATCTTCTTAATCAATTTACTACTTCATCACCTTCATTACCATATCTATATGGTCTTGTCAAGACGCATAAGCCTAACAATCCCATGAGACCTATCATCAGTTCTGTGGGATCCATTTCTTACAAACTCTCCAAATGGCTTACCAAAATCTTGTCCCCTTTGTTAGGAACTATCTCCTCTTCTCATTTGACAAATTCTCTTGATTTAGTTAACAAATTGAATAGTGTTCCTGTCACTCCTGATGTAAAGTTAATCAGTTTTGACGTTTGTTCCTTGTTCACAAAGGTACCGGTCGATGATATTCTCGATTATCTTGCTCGTGAACTAATGAGCCATGACTTACCTCTTTCTGCTGATATTATTGTCAGTCTTGTTAAGTTGTGCATTAAAGAATGTAAATTTACCTTTAATAATGAGTATTATTTACAGACTTTTGGAATGGCAATGGGGAATCCTCTATCGCCATTGCTCTCAAACCTGTACATGGAATTCTTTGAAAAGAAATTTGTTTCAAAAATAACTCCTGGAATCATTCCTTGGTTTAGATATGTTGATGATATCTTGTGTATTTGGCCTTCAGATGTAAACACAGACGAATTTGTAGCCAAACTTAATGACCAAGTCACCTCCATAAAATTTACTATGGAGACTGAAATTGATAAATGTTTGCCATTCTTAGATGTGCTTATTCATAGGGAAAACTCTTCATTAAAGTTTAGTGTTTACAGAAAACCTACGAACAATTTATCTTATGTTCATTATTTTTCAGGGCATAAATACAATGTAAAAAAGTCAATTTTTTCTTCAATGTATCTAAGAGCTCTTCGAGTTGTGAGTCCAGAATTCTTAGATGAAGAATTTAAGAATATTGATTCGATTGGTCTTAAGCTTTGTTACCCACTGAATTTTTTGGAAGTTTGTCGTAACAAAGCTCGTCGTACATATTATAATAATGTATGCAGTGAAAGGACTCGCCCAAAGAATGTGTTATGTTTACCATATTTCTCTGGGTTTGAGAATATTGTCAAGGCCTTGAAACTTTTTAATATAGATGTAATGTTTAGCTACGAAAACACTGTTGGTAAGCTATTAGTAAGGAACAGCCCTCGAAGTGATAATTGCGTCATTTATAAAATACCTTGTAAGGAATGTAATAAGTTCTATGTCGGGCAAACATCTAAAGATTTAAAATGTAGAATATCGCAACATAAATACTCTGTAAGACATGGCCAATTATCTAATGCTTTGTTTGTGCATTTGTCAGAAAAAGCTCACCAAATTGATTGGGAGAGTGCGTCTTCAATAACAAATTGTAAAAGCACCTATAACAGAAACATAATTGAATCCGCTTTGATACAGATCACCAAAGAAAGTAATTTGAATATTAGCAGTGGTCTATATAACTTAGATCCATTTCTAATAGATCAGCTAAAGGGCGATTTAAGTAGAATCATTGAAAAACATTTGTCTCACTAATTTATTGTATATATTTACCTCTTTATGTTATAATTACCTATGTATTATGCTTGTATGTCTGCTGTATCAGATGGGCCATTGGGCTACATCAGATGGTCCAATTGGGTGCATCTGATGGGCCAATGGGCCTTCTGCGTTGTCCAAGTATTGTACCTCACCTTACTTCACCACTCTCTCCTGCCTATTTATACCCATCACTCGATCTGTAAAATGACCTTCTGAAGATGTATTTAATATACGAAAGTACTTAAGGAAATTTCCTGTTTCATTTTCCTTCGTGGTCTGACATTGTCACATTCTTAATCACGTGTTTATTTTCGTGATATACACACATATATATATATATATATATATATATATATATATATATATATATATATATATATATATATATGTTGTTGAATATGACCGAAAAGGTAAGATTAATAATTCCAACACGATTTTTCTCAATATTTCTTATGTTTTTTTCACTGTCGGTGGTAATAAAAATATCAATTCTCCAAAATTAATTTTTTAATTGTCTGACGTTGAACGCGTTTCGTAATGCTTATTACATTTTCAAAGACTTACTTTACACATGGATTCATCGAACTTATACTCATTTTGGGTGAGGTGATATGGCACAAAGTTTTAGGTGAGGTGAACAAACTTATGACAAACATAAGACAGAACACGAAACAATGGGTATAAATTGGATATGAGAACAGCATAAGGCCTATTGGCCCATACTTTCTCTTGTTGCTTCCATATTGGTTCGGAAACCAATATTGGTTCGGGTCATCAGTGTCACTGTAAAAATATCTAAGGTTAGCTCATCTAAATCACCGTCGAAAGGATTCATGACACTTCTTAACACTCATAGATGAAATAATTGCAGGTCAATATATATATAATATATAATAATTTGAAATAAGTATATAACACAACCCGTGTTGTTATTGATCCCACCCTATTTATTGTTTGTACAAGTGTTTCAATGGTTGCTAGACTGGACAATATTTACCTCAACACTAGACAGGTAATATCCTGCAATATATATAAGGATTGTTTCAAGTAAATTAAATATATGGTGCAGTAAAGGCAAAGTGGAATATTTTTTTAGTTTTTATAATTTATATATTAAATGATTCTCTTGTGTAGAGAAATATATGTATAATGTTATTATTGGTAAAATCTCATCAACCTCTGGTATTTAATTGGAATTTATTAATTCGTTAGTGAACCTAACGCGAAATTAACACCACACATTTATTGGATAAACGTACATGAAATTATAGCCATAATTTTGTTGAATTTAATTTGTGCATCAACCACCAACATCAACCAGATAATAAACAACAACCACTACCACCAACAACAACCAGTACTAACCAAAACCACCAACAGCCACTGCCCCCAAACACAATCATCAGCTAATGCCACTAACGACTACCTTCAACCACAACTGCTACCAACCACAACCACCACTGCCACCCACCACAATGATCCACTACCACTGCCACCAACCACCACCATTAGCCACCACAGCTACCACCCACAATGAACAATCACCAATGCCACCATCCATCAAACACCACTGTCTCCAACCACAACCCTCAACTGCCGCTGTCACCAATCACAACTATCAACGACATCTTCAACCATCACTGGCACCAACCTCAACCATCAACAACCACTGCAACCAACCACAACCATCAGTCATCACAGCTATCAGCCCCAATGATCAACAACCACCGCAATAAACCGCAACAATCAATCACCATTGCCCCCACCTATAACCATCTACCACCATTGCCCCCACCTATAACCATCTACCACCATTGCCCCCACCTATAACCATCTACCACCATTGCCCCCACCTATAACCATCTACCACCACTGCCACCAGCCACAACCATCAACATCTTCTGCAACTAATAACAACTATCAATCACTATCTCCACCAACAACAAGCATCAACCACAATTACCACCAACCACAACCATTACTCACCCTTTCAACCAATCGGAATCAACTACATTTGCCACCTACCCCCACTGCCACTAGCCACAACCATCAACACCAACTACCACCAGCGGCAGCCACCACTGACACCAACAACAACTATCAACCACCGTTACCTTGAACCACAACGCCAATTACTATCAACCACAACCACCACTGCAACTAACCCCAAACATCAACCACCTCTGTCTCCAATGACAACCACCAACCATTACTGACACCAATCACAATCGTCAACCACCATTGGCTCCAATCACAAACAACAACCACTGCCCCCAAACATCAACCGACACTGCAACCAACCACAACTATCAAAAATCATTGTCACAAACCACAACCATCAACCACCACATGAACCAACAACAACCACAAACCACCACTGCCACCAGCAACAATTTTCAACCACCCACTGCCACCAGCAACAATTATCAACCATCACTGCCTCCAGCTGTAACAATCAACCACCATTGCCACCAACTACAACCATAAGCAACCACTGTCACCAATCAGAACCATCAACAACAACCCTCTGTCCCCACTGTCACCATATACCAACAAAATCCCCCACCGCCAGCAACCACAGCCATCAACCACAACCACCAACTACAACTGCCACGTCAATAACAATCATCAACAACCACTAACGCCAGAACAGCCATCAACAACCACTAACGCCAACAACAACCATCTTCCATCACTCCCACCAACCTCAACCATCTTCCAACACTGCTACCAACCACCAACAAAAACCACTACTCTCACCAACCACAACCATAACCATCAACCACCACTTCCACCAATCACTACCTTCAATTACCACTGCTACCAACCACAAAAATCAACCACCACTGCAACCAACCACAACCATTACCCACTATTGCCAAAAATCAGAACCACCCACAATTGCCACAAGCCACCACTGCCACCAGCCACAACCATCAACCACCACTGTCACCAGCCACAACCATCACTGACACCAACAACAACAATCAACCACTGATTGCCAGCAACCACTACCACCAACCACAAACATTAACCACGTCTGCCACCAGCCACAACCACCACTGAAACCAACCGCAGCCAACAATCACTGTCACAACTATCCACCACCACTGCAACAAACCACAATCATCAACCACCACTGCAACGAATCACAATAATCAACCACCACTGCCAACAGCAACAATTATCAACCACTGCTGCACTCAGCCACAACAATCAACCACCACTGTTACAAACCACAATCTTCAACATTACTGCCACCAACCACTCTTACAAACCATAACCATCAACCACAACTATCTATCCTCACTGCCACTACTCACTAACAAAAACCACCTTATCACCAACCACAGCAAGGAATTACCACTGACTGCAACCACATTCAGGAACCACCACTGCCAACAACCACAGCCAGGAACCACCACTGCCAACAACCACATCCAGGAACCACCACTGGCAACAACCACATCCAGGAACCACCACTGGCAACAACCACATCCAGGAACCACCACTGCCAACAACCACAGCCAGGAACCACCACTGCCAACAACCACAACCAGGAACCACCACTGCCAACAACCACAACCAGGAACCACCACTGCCAACAACCACAATCATCAACCACCACTGCAACGAATCACAATCATCAACCACCACTGCAACGAATCACAATAATCAACCACCACTGCCAACAGCAACAATTATCAACCACTGCTGCACTCAGCCACAACAATCAACCACCACTGTTACAAACCACAATCTTCAACATTACTGCCACCAACCACTCTTACAAACCATAACCATCAACCACAACTATCTATCCTCACTGCCACTACTCACTAACAAAAACCACCTTATCACCAACCACAGCAAGGAATTACCACTGACTGCAACCACATTCAGGAACCACCACTGCCAACAACCACAGCCAGGAACCACCACTGCCAACAACCACATCCAGGAACCACCACTGGCAACAACCACATCCAGGAACCACCACTGCCAACAACCACATCCAGGAACCACCACTGCCAACAACCACAGCCAGGAACCACCACTGCCAACAACCACAACCAGGAACCACCACTGCCAACAACCACAACCAGGAACCACCACTGCCAACAACCACAACCAGGAACCACCACTGCCAACAACCACAACCAGGAACCACCACTGCCAACAACCACAGCCAGGAACCACCACTGCCAACAACCACAACCAGGAACCACCACTGCCAACAACCACAACCAGGAACCACCACTGCCAACAACCACAACCAGGAACCACCACTGCCAACAACCACAACCAGGAACCACCACTGCCAACAACCACAGCCAGGAACCACCACTGTCACCAACCACAAACATCAACCACCACTACCACCAACCAACCACAAACATCAACTACCACGGCCATGTCAACCACAACCATCAACTATCACTGCCGCCAACAATAACCATCTACCAACACTGCCACCAACCACCACCATATACCAACATTGCCACCAACCTCCACCATCTACCAACACAGCTACCAACCTCCACCATTTACCAACACTGCCACCAATCACAATCATCTACCAACACTGAAACCAGCCACTACCATTTACCAACTCTGACACCAACCACCACCCTCCCCACCAAACACAAAACGTTGTTACAACCTCCTCAAACGTTTCCAAAGGGTTGTGGGAGAGAAAAGTTTCAAGAATGGGACAACAAGGCACATGCGCAACCTTTAACCCAAGAATGGTAAAAGTATTTCTTTATGTAATTTGGCAAATTCTGTCTTTTCTAACACCAGGTTCTCCTTTATATTAACAAAAAACATAGTTGTTTCATGTTTATATATTAAATTCATGTACATTATTTATTATTATTTTTTAATCTATATAAATAAAAATGGAAATGTTCGTTTGTTCAAAATCGCTAATCTCCGAAAGTTCTTCACCGATTGCTTTGAAATTTTCACACAATGTTCCATTCACATCCGGGCAGGTTTTTATATACATACTATATAGATGTCACATCTGTGACGGTAAAAACATGCTTTTTCTGAAAAACAGTGTTTTTTAAGTGTTTTTCATGTGAGGGAAATCTTCGAACCCTTTTTACCGATTGCTTTGAAATTTTGACACAACGTTGCATTCGAATAGGCGCATCTTTTTATATCTACTCATGCCTCACCTGTGACAGGAAAAAAACATTCTCTTTTGAAAAACAGCGCCATCTGTTGCACATAATGGCAACATGCACACAATACTAAATATGTCACGAATTCCATTTCAATGTTTCCGATTGCATTGATAAATTTTATTTTCATAGATTTCGATTTATTTATTTTTTAGTGAAATATTTTGTGTGACATTGTGTTGGAATTGAGCTGTGTTGTTTACCATACCGTTCATTTCGTAAGTAAAAGTATAGATGCCACACCTGTGACAGATAAAACTATGCTTTTCTTGAAAAACAGCGCCATCTGTTGCATGTAAGAGCAACACACATGCTATACTAGATATGTTACAATTCCATTTCAATGTTTCTGATTGCATTGATAAATTGAATTTTCTTAGATTTTATTTATTTTCGTTTTCATTTAATTATTTTGTGTGAATTGCATTGGAATTGAACTCTGTTGTTTGCCAGACCGTTCACTTTGTGAGTATAGTTTATTTTTATATTTTTTTATATTTTCATTTCATTTTTTAAATGTTTTTCTTATATTTCAGTGATGGGAACATCAGATCACTTCATGTTCCCAATTTTCTTATTTGAACATCAGACCCTTTGGGAAGGGTTCGGACGAGGGAGTGGGGAATGGTGTGGAGGACGAGGGGACAAGGGAGAGGGTAATGGTGGGGAATTACCAGGGGACGGGGAAGTTTTGGATGGTGTGGACGAGGGGATGGAGGAATGGAGATTTATGGAGAGGATAAAGGGACAGGGGAGTGGGGCATGGTGGGAAAGAAGAGGGGATGGTGGAGTGGGGAATGGAGGGGCGGACCAGGGGACGGTGGAGTAGGGGAATAGTTGGGAGGCCGAGGAGACGGCTGAGGAGGGAATGGTGGGGAGGTCTGGGGGACAGGAAGGTTCCTGGGGCTCAGCAACGCACATGCGTTGCTGAGCCACAGCAACGCGTGGCCGGGTACTGCTAGTATTTATATATACAAGAGTTCTTACTTTCTTGTACAGCCACTAGCACGCACAGTGTTTCAGACAAGTCCTTAATCCTATGTTCCCCGGAATATGACCCGGCCAAATCGTTCAACAACCAGGTACGTATTTTACTATTGGATAAACAGAGGCTACAGTTAAGGACTGGTGCTCAGTAAATCCTCCCCGGCCAGGATAAGAACCCAGAACAAAGCGCTTCCGAAACGCCAGGCGAGTGTCTTGCATTTCACCACGGGGACTTTATTCATTACATGTACATTTGTTTATTACATGTATAAATTGTGAATGTTGTTTAATAGCTGTATGAAACATTCTTAAAACATTTGTTTTTTTCATGTAATTTTTGTTATTTTTTATGTCATTCTGTAACATACCTTAATATTAATTACAAATGTTGCGTCTGAATTATATGAAATGTGTGCAAAATATTTTCTTTATACAAGTAATGACTTAGCACAACTAGGTTAGGTACAGACAGATGGTTAATACAGCTAGGTGACTAGAACTACGTGAGGACAGATATGTGAGGGTGGGTAGGTGAGTACACCTCACCTGGGAGTGAGGGTAGCAATAGTGGGGGTGGGAGAGGCGGTAGTGGGAGTGGCAGTAGATGGAAGGGTGGAAGATGGAGTGGTAGTAGATGGAAGGGTTGGAAGATATAGTGGTGGTAGATTGAGTGGCAGTAGATAGAGGGATGGAATATGGAGTGGTGTAAATGGAGTGGTGATAGAGAGAGTTGTGATAGTGTGGGTTGTGGTAGATGGTGTGGTAGTATATAGAGTGAAGGTAGATGGAGTGTGGGTAGAGAGAGTGGTGGTAGTGTAGATGGTGTGGTAGTGGATGTAGTGGCAGTAGATGGAGAGGTGGTAGATGAAGTAGCTGTAGATGGAATAGCGTTAGTTAGTGATGGTACATGGAGTGGTGGTAGAAGGTATGGTGATAGTGTGGGCGGTAGATGGTGTGGCGATTGCTGTAGTGGTGGTAGATGAAGTGGTGGTAGAGGGAGTGGTAGAGGGTGTGGGTGGTGTTAGAGGGAATAGTGGTAGATGGAATAATGGTATAGGGAGTGGTGATAGAAGGAGTAGTTGTAGTGTGGATGGTGGTAGATGGAGTGGTGGTAGATGGAATGGTGGTAGAGGGAGTTGTGGTAGATAGAGTGGCAGTAGAAGTAGTGGTGGTAGAGCGAGTGGTTGCAGATGGTGTGATGGTAGATGGAGAAGTGATAGATTGAGTAGATGGAATGATGGTAGATGGAGTAACGGTAGATGGAGTGGTGGTGGTTTGGATTGTGATAGATCGTGAGGTGGCAGATGGTGCGGTTGCAGATGTAGTGGCGGTAGATGACGTGGTGGGTGTTGGAATGGTGGTAGATGAAGTGGTGGTAAATGGAGAAGCGGTAGAGGGAGTGATGGTAGTGTTGGTGGTAGTAGATGGAGTGGTGGTACTGTGGGTAGTGGTAGAGTGAGTGGTGATAGTATGAGTTGTGGTAGAGGGAGTGGTTATAGAGGGAGTGGTGGTAGAAAGGGTAGTAGTAGTGCTACTCTTTCTACCACTTAGTACTGCTACTAAGAGTAGTACTACTATTTCTACTCTTTCTTTCAACTACTACCATCAACCACTATTGCCACCAACACCACTGCCACCAACCACAACCACCAGTGCCATCAACAACCACTACCATCAACTACATCAACATCAATCACTACCACTACAATCAATCATAACCACCACTACCACCAACCACAACCATCAACCACAAATGCCACCAACCACAACCGTCAACAACCACCACTACTACCAACCACAATCATCAACAGGAAATGCCTCCAACCACTACCATCAACCACCAGTGCCACCATCACAATCATCAACCATCACAATTATCAAACACAATAATCATCAACCACCATTATGGTCAACCACCATAACCATCAACCCCCTCTACCACCATCCACCACTACCACCATCCACCACTACCACCATCCACCACTACCACCATCCACAAACATCAACCACCCCAACCATTATCCATCACAGCCATCATCCACCACAGCCTTCAACCACCACAATCATCAACTACCATGACCATTTACCACAACTTCTAGCAACCACTAAAATCATCAACCACCACTACCATCAACTACCACGTCCATTTACCACCAATTTTATCAACCACCATAATCATTAACTACCACAATCATCAGTCACCATAATCATCAACCACCATACCCATCAACCATCAACAACCACAATCTTCAACCACCATAATCATCATCCACTATAACCATCTACCACCACTACAGCCATCCCAAACCATCAACCACCACCACCATCACCACCACCACCACCAACCATCACTACCATCAACCCCGACTACCATCAACAACCACTTAAAATCAACTACCACTTCCATCAATGATCAATTCCATCAACCACCACTTCCAACTACCACCACTTCCATCAACCACCACTTCCAACTACCACCACTTCCATCAACCACAATAACCATCAACCCCCACTACCATCAACCATCAATACCACCAACCACCAGAATCATCAACAACCACCAATAACACCAACCACCAGAATCAACAACCACCTTCGTCCACTACGACATCTTGCACAACTACCAGCAGCACCTCCACTACTACCACCACCACCACCACCACCACCACCACCACAACCAGCACCTCCACTACCACCCCTTCTCCATTACCACTGCATTACCACCAAAACCTTCACTACACTTCACTACCAGTACCACCACCAACAGCACCTCCACTACCACCTCCACAACCACCAGCACGTCCACTACCACCACCAGCACCTCCACTACTACCACCATCACCTCCACAACAACAACTACCACCACCCCCCACAACCAGCACCTCTACGACCACCACCACCAGCATCTCCACTACAACCACTAGCACCTCCACTACTATTACTAAAACATCAATTACCACCACAAACAGCACCACCACTACCACCTCCACGACCAGCAGCATCTCCACTAACACCACCACCACCACCACCACCACCTTCACCACCACAATAACCATTACTTCTACTACCATCACTACCAGTATTTCCACTGTCACCATAACCAGCACCTCCACTACCACCACCACCAGCACCTCCTCCATCACCTCCACTACCACCACCAGTACCTCCAACACCACCACCCCCCACCTCCACCACCAGGACCTCCAATAACACCACTAAAACCAGCACCTCCACTATCACCACTAGCACCTTCACTATCACCACCAGCATCTTCACAACTATTACCACCACCACCACCACCAACAGCATCACCAACACCCACTACCACACACTACCTCTACCACAATACACCACCACACACTACCTCTACCACAATACACCACCACACACTACAACACTACTCCACAACAATTTCCACAACAAACCACCACCACCACACACTACCACACTATACCACAAACTACCTCTATTACAAAAGACCACCACACACTCCACACTACACACCACACCATAGACCACAATTACTATACCATCCTATCACACCACCTCACCATACTACTCCACGACACTAACACTACCACACCAAACCACCACACCACGCCACCACACAATATTACCAAACAAAAACATCATACTACCACACCGCACTTCAACATCACACTGCCTCACCACAATACCTCACCACACCACTACAATACACTACCACACCACGCCAACACATCATATTACCACACTACCACAGCACATTACTACACGACACTAACACACAGCACCATATTACCACACAAAAGCACCACCATACCACACCACACCATATTACCACACAAAAGCACCACCCTTCCACACCACACTACCACACCATGCCACCAAACTTCAACACCACACTACCACACCTCACTACAACACCACCCCACCACAGTACCATTACAACACCACCCCACCACACTACCACACAACCATTACAACACCACCCCACCATACTACCATTACAGCACTACCCCACCACACTACCATTACAGCACTACCCCACCACACTACCATTACAACACCACCCCATCACACTACCATTACAACACCACCCCACAACACCACCATTACAACACCACCCCATCACACTACCATTACAACACCACCCCACCACACTACCATTACAACACCACTCAACCACACTACAATTACAACACCACCCCACCACACTACCATTACAACACCACCTCACCACACTACCATTACAACACCACCTCACCACACTACCACACTACCATTACAACACAACCCCATCACACTATTACAACACCACCTCACCACACTACCACACTACCATTACAACACCACCCCACCACACTTCCATTACAACACCACCCCACCACACTACCATTACAACACCACCCCACCACACTACCATTACAACACCACTCCACCACACTACCATTACAACACCACCCCACAACACTGCCATTACAACACCACTCCACAACACTACCATTACAACACCACCCCACCACACTACCATTACAACACCATCCCAGATACCTTGAGATACCCAGAGTCTTACAGATACCTTGGTGACCCCATTAACGACCCTGGGTACCTTTCTTCTCTCAAGAGGAGACTGGGAGAGATTAAAGCCCTTGCGGGTCCTTGTTGGTGTCAATCATGGACTTAACGTGAGACTTGCTAGAATGTTTTATGTATCATTTATACGCTCTGTAATTGACTACAATGCTCTACATCTTACACTGTATACTGAGAAAGAGCTGAAATCTCTTGAAACCTTGCAAAATGAAGCTATGCGTCTCATCCTTGGGGGCTCCAAAATCCTCGAGAATAGTTAATGTGAGAGCAGAGTTAAAATTACCTACCATAAGTGAGAGAATGTTGTCTATTAGCACAGTTTTTGGCGTAAAGGCATTGAGTAGATCTAGACAACACATGAAGTTTCAAGCTAAACTTTCTAATATGCTGCACTCACCTGAGGTCTATAGAAGAAGAACGCAATCTGATTATGTATTTTGGTTCTACAAGGTAACCAACTCCATCAAAATATTAAATATGTATCCAATTCAATTAATGATTAATCATCCAGTTACTCCATGGGATAACAGGGATCTATCAGTTGATTTTGTAAATGCGCCAAAGAAAGATAGTGTGCACTCTACATTATTAAAACAGTTAACACTGAAAAGCATCAATAAGAGTACTCAGAGTATGGGTAACGATGTGTATCAGTGCTATACCGACGGTTCTGTAGAAGAAGGTGGACGATGTACCGGATGTGTAATATATTTGAACAATCTTCTCTCGTACATACAGCAATGAAGCACGTCAATGACTGGGCAAGTACAACTCAAATCGAACTTGCAGGCATATGCCTTGCCACTGAATTTTTAAAAGACAAAGGCAGTGGACTTATATACTGTAACTCGCAGAGGGCACTTCTGGCATTGAACGCACATAGTAGTGACACCCAGAAAATAGTCAGTGATATTCGAATGAATGTTTTAGCTGATAAAGAAAACAGATTTGAAATTAAATTCCTATGGATACCATTACATGTTGGCATCTCAAGGCATGACAGACACTGTTGACATTCTTGCAAAGACAGCCTGTAGAAAACCAGTGGTAGAAATTGATATGGGTGTTTCATTAGCAGTGACAAAGAGAATACTTAAACAAATATCTAATGCAGATCTCACCAACCTAACAAATTCACAAAGACCTGAAAGTTGTAGCATTAAATATTATGATAGATATCGTGAGGAGACATTTACATATGGGACTAATAGAACAAGAACCTGGCAATGTGATGTTATAGTGGCCAGAATACACCTGGGATATAGACGTATCTGGCAGCTTTCTCAAAACCCAAATGTCGAGTACACAATGTGTCAACTTTCTTTGTGAAAGAGAAAACATGCACTCTCTTGAACATTATATTGTAGAATGTCCCATATTTACTGATTTTCGTCCTCCTAGGCTAAGGTATGCAGAACTGTGTAATTACTATATGAGTACTGGAACACTTGATGATATATTGGACTTGTACCTAAGATTAACCATGTAATGCATCAATTATACAATGTATGTATGTGATGTAACTATATAACCTGAGCTTGTAAAAGCACCTTAATCACCTTCAGTGATTAAGTGCTTAATTGCACACTAGTTTCTCTATCAGTTATCTCACCCTGTCAGAGTAACAGAGACATATGTAAGCGAATGCTTGTGTGTGTATATATATGTATATGTACGTATATATGTGTATGTACATATATATGTGTTTAAAGTATATATTATATATAGAAGCTGATCCGAATTAAATTTCACCTTTGTAAATTCACCTTTGCACATTAATAACACTATGTAAAAGACACATCGAATACTTTATGAACGGCATACGTAAATCTGTGTACCTATGTATTTACATATGTAGGTTAGCTTAGCATTTTAAAAGCACAGAATCACCTTCTGTGGCTGATTGTTCAATAAACACCTGAAATATATGTTTAACTCATCTCTAACTCTGTCCATGGAGGACAGAAGAAAATGTATATATGCTGGTTAGCATTGTAAATGTGTGGGCACGTCTGTGGTAGAAAATAATAATAAAAACAAATCACAACCCCACCTACCACACTACCATTAAAACATCACCCCACCACACTACCATTACAACACCACACCACCACACCAACAGTACAACACCACCACACCACCATTACAACACTACCCCACCACAACGCTATTACAACACCACACTACCAATACAACACCCCACCATTCTACCATTACAACACTATCCCACCTCACTACCATTACACCACCATCCCACCTCACTACCATTACACCACCACCATTACAACACCACCCCGCCACACTCATTTCAACACCACCCCACAACACTACCAATACAACACCACCCCACCACAATACCATTACAACACCAACCCCATCACACTACCATTACAACATCACCCCACCACACTGCCATTACAACACCACCTAACAACACAACCATTACAACACCACCCAAACACACTACCATTACAAAACCACCCCTCCACACTACCATTACAACACCATCCCCACCACACTACCATTACAACATCACCCCACCACACTACCATTACACCATCATCCACCATACTAAAATTACAACACGACCCCACCACACTACTATTACAACATCACTCCACCACACCATCATTACAACACTACCCCACCACACCACTATTACAACACCACCCCACCACACCACCATTACAACACCACCCCGCCACACTATCATTTCAACACCACCCCACAACACTACCAATACAACACCACCCCACCACAATACCATTACAATACCACCCCACCACACTACCATTAAACACCACCCTACCACAATACTATTGCAACACCACCCCACCACAATACCTTTAGAACACCACCCCACCACACCACCATTACAAAACCACCCCATCACACTACCCTTACAACACCACACTACCATTACAACACCACCCCCACTACACTACCAATACAACACCGCAATACAATTCAAACACCAAACCATTAAAACACCACTTTACGACACCACCATTAAACACCACCCTAACACACAACCATTACAACACCATTTCAGTACACTACAATTACAACACCAAACCACCAAACTACCACACAACCATTAAAACACCACCCCACTACACCAGTAATACAGCACCAACCCAACACAATACCACACAACCAATATATCACCACCCCAAAAAACCACCTTTAGAACACCACCCCACCACACTACCATTACAACACCACCCAACCACATTACCATTACAACACCACACTACCACAGTACTATTAAAACACCACCCTACCACACCACCATTACAACAACACCCCACCACACTACCATTAAAACACCGCACTACAACACTACCATCACAACACCACCCTACCACACCACCATTACAACACCACCCCACAACTCCACCATTAAAACACCACCCCACCACACCACCAATACAACACCACCTCACAACACCACCCCACCAAACTACTATTACAATACCACCCCACCACACTACTATTAAAACACCACTTCACCACACTACCATTACAACACCGCTTCACCACACCACCATTACAACAGTACTCCACAAAACCACCATTACAACACCACCCCACCACACGACCATTACAATACCAGCCCACCACAATACCACACCACCATTACAACACCACCCCAAAACACCTCCATTACAACACCACTCCACCACACTACCACACAACCATTACAACACCACCCCACCACACTACCACACTACCATTACAACACCACCCCATCACACCACAATTAGAACACCTCCCCACCAGACTACTATTAAAACACCACTTCACCACACTACCATTACAACACCGCTTCACCACACCACCATTACAACAGTACTCCACAAAACCACCATTACAACACCACCCCACCACACGACCATTACAATACCACCCCACCACAATACCACACCACCATTACAACACCACCCCAAAACACCTCCATTACAACACCACCCCACCACACTACCACACAACCATTACAACACCACCCCACCATTCTACCATTAAAACACCACTATTACAACACCACCCCCACCACAATACCACACCACCATTACAACACCGCCCCACCACACTACCATTACAACACCACCCCACCACACTACCATTACAACACCACCACAAGGCACCAACTCACAATACTACCATTACAACACACCCCCCCACCAAACTACCATTAGAATACCTCCATACCACATTACCATTAAAACACCACTTCACCACACTACCATTAAATCACCACCCCATCACACCACAATTAGAACACCTCCCCACCACACAACCATTACAACACCACCCCACCCACCACCATTACAACACCACACTACCATAGTACCATTACAACACCACCCCTCCACACCACCAGCACAACACCTCCCCACCACACTACCATTACAACACCTACCCACCAAACTACCACACCACCCATTCAACACCATCCCACCACACCACCATTACAACACCACCCGAACACACTACCGTTACAACACCACTTCACTACACTACCATTACAACACCACCCCTCCACACAACCATTAAAACTCCACCCCACAACACTACCATTACAACACCCCCCACCACACTACCATTACAACTCCACCCCACAGCACAATTGCAACACCACCCCTCCACACCACCATTTCAACACTACCCCACCACACCACTATTACATTACTACCCCACCACACTACCATTAAAACATCACCCCACCACATTACCATTACAACACAACTCTATCACACTACCATTACAACACCACTCCACCACAATACCAATACAACACCACCCCACCATACTACCATTACAATACCACCCCACCACATTACCTTTACAACACCATCCTTCCACAGCAAAATTAAAACACCACCCCACAACACCACCATTAGAACACCTCCCCACCACACCACTATTACAAAACAACTCCACCACACCACCATTGCAACACCACTTCACCACACCACTAATACAACACTACCATCACAACACCACCCCATCACATTGCAATTACAACTCCACCCCATCACAGTACTATCACAACACCACCCCACCACACTACCTTTACATTAACTCCCCACCACACTACTATTACAACACCACTTCACCACACTACCACTACAACACCACCACACCACACCCCCATTACAACACCATCCTACCACATTACCATTAAAACAACACACTTCCACAATACCATTAAAACACCCACCCACCACACCACCATTACAACACCACCCGACCATACTACCATTACAACAGCACACTACCATTACAACACCACCCAACCACACTACCATTACAACACCTCACCACCAGACTACAATTAAATCACCACCCACCACACCATCATTACAACACAACCCCACCACACTACAACCCTACCGTCAAACCACCCTACCACACCACCATTACAACACCACCCCACCTAACTGCCATTACAACACCACGCAACCACACCACCTCACAACACCACCAATACAACACCACCCTACAACACTACAATCACAACACCACCCAACCAAACTACCATTACAATTCCACCCCACAACACTACCAATAAAACGTCACTTCACCACACTACCATTTCAACAACACTCCATCAAACGACCTTTACAATACCATCCCCATCACACTACTATGACAACACCACCCCACCACACTACTATTACAACACCACCCCACCACACTTCCACACAACTATTACAACACCACCCCATAACTCCACCATTAAAACACCACCCCACCACCCCACCAATACAACACCACCCCACCACACTACTATTAAAACACCACTTCACCACACTACCATTACAACACCGCTTCACCACACCACCATTACAACAGCACTCCACAAAACCACCATTACAACACCCCACCACACGACCATTACACCTCACCACCACACTACCATTAAAACACCACACTACAACACTACCATTACAACACCACCGTTCCACACCATCATTACAACACCACCCCACAAAACTGCCATTACAACATCATCCCACCACCCAACGACACCACCATTACAACACCACCCCATCACACTACCACACAACCATTACAAAACCACCCCAACACACTACCATCACAATACCACCCCACAACTCCACCATTACAATACCACCCCACCACACCACGAATACAACAACACCCCACCAAATTATTATAACAATACCACCCCACCACACTACCATTAAAACACCATTACACCACACTACCATTTCAACACCACTTCACCACGCAACCATTAAAATAGTACCCCACAAAACCCACCATTACAACACCACCCCACCACACGACCATTAGAATACCACCCCACCACAATACCACACCACCATTACAACACCACCCCAAAACACAACCTTTACAACACCACCCCACCACACCACCAATACAACACCACCCCACAACCCTACCATCACAACAACTCCCCACCAAACTACCATTACAACACCACCCCACCACACTACCATTACAACACCTACTCACCAAACTACCACACCACCTATTCAACACCATCCCACCACACCACTATTACAACACCTCCCCACAACACTACTTATACAACACCACTTCATCACTCTACCATTACAACACCACTTCATCGCTCTACCATTACAACACCACCCACAACACTACCATTACAACACCACACTAACATTACAACACCACCCAACCACACTACAATTACAACACTACACTACCACACTACAATTAAAACACCACCCCACAACTCCACCATAAAAACACCACCGTTACAACACCACCCCACCAAACTGCTATTACAACATTAACCCACCACCCAACCATTACAACATCATCCCACGACACCACCCACTAACACCACCCCACCACACTACCATTACAACACCACCCCACCACACTACCACACAACCATTACAACACCACCCCACCACACTACCATTACAACACCACCCCACCACAATACCACACTACCATTACAACACCTCCCCAAATCACTACCATTACAGCACCACCCCTACAGTACTACCATTACAAACCCCCCCCCACCAAACTACCATTACAATACCACCCCACCACACAACCATTAAAACACCACTTCACCACACTACCATTACAACTCCACCCCATCACACCACCATTAGAACACCTCCCCACCACACTACTATTACAACACCACTTCACCACACTACCATTACAACACAACCCTGCCACACTACCATTACAACACCACCCCACCCCACCACCATTACAACACCACACTACCATAGTACCATGACAACACCACCGCTCCACACCACCATCACAACACCACCCCACCACACTACCATTACAATACCACACCAGCATACTGCCTCTACAACACCATCCCACCACACCACTTTCACAACACCACCCAAACACACTTCCACACCACCAATATAACGCCATCCCACCACACTACCATTACAACACCATCCCAACACACAACCGTTACAACACGACTTCACTACACTACCATTACAACACCACCCTACCACACTACCATTACAACTGCACCCCACAGCACAATTGCAACAACACTCCTCCACACTACCATTAGAACAACACCCCACCACACTACCATTACAACACCCAACCACACCACTATAACGACACCACCCCACCACACTACCATTACAACACCACCCTACCACACTACCATTACAACTCCACCCCACAGCACAATTGCAACAACACCCCTCCACACTACCACTATAACAACACCACCCCACCACACTACCATTACAACACCACCCCACAACACTATCGCACAACCGTTACAACACCATCCCACCACACCACTATTATAACACCAACCCACCACAATACCACACCACCATTACAACACCACCTAATCACACTACCATTACAACACCACGCCACCACACCACCATTAGAAATCCACCCCCTCCACACCACCAATACAACACCCCACAACACTACCATCACAACACCACCCCACCAAACTTCCATTACACTACCACCCCACCGCACTACCATTAAAACACCACTTCAGAACACAACCATTACAACACCACTTTACCACACCCCCATTACAACACCACTTTACCACACCCCCATTACAACACTACCCCACCAAACCACCATCAGGACACCAACCAACCACACGACCTTTACAATACCACCCTACCACTCCACTATTACAACACCACCACGCCAAACCACCATTACAACGCCTCCCCACCACACCACAAATAAAACTTCACCCCACCACACAACCATTACAACACCACCGCACCACACTACCATTACAATACTACTCCACCACACTACCTTTACAACACCATCCCACCACACCACCATTAGAACAGCACTCCACTACACTACCATTACAACACCTATCCACCACACAACTATTACAACACCTCCCCACCACACTACCATTACAACACCACCCCACCACACTACCACACCACCATTTCAACACCACCCCCAAAACACTACCATACAACCATTACAACACAACGCCACCACACAACTATTACAACACCACACCACCATTACAAAGCCACCCCACTAAACCACCATTACAACGCCTTCTCACCACACTACCATTACAACACCATCCCAAGACACTTCCATTACAACACCACCCAACCACATCACCATTAAAACACCACCCCACCACACCTCCATTAAAACACCACCTAACCACACCACTAATACAACACCACCCCAAAATACCACCATTACAACACCACCCCAAAACACCACCATTACAACACCACCCCACCACACCACCAATACAACACCACCCCATACAACTACCCTCACAACACCACCCAACCAAACTACCATAACAATACCACCGCTCCACACTACCATTAAAACACCACTTCACCACACCACCATTACAACACGACCCCACCTCACTACTATTACACCACCACCACACCACACTACCATTACAACACCACCCCACCACACTACCATTACAACATCACTTCACCACACTACCATTACAACACCACCCCACCATTACAACATAACCCCACGACATCACCATTACAACACCACATTACCATTACTACACCACACTACCACAGTACCATTACAACACCACCCCAACACACCACCATCATAACACCCCACCACACCACTATTACAACACCACCCAACACCACTTCCACACCACCAATATAACTCCACCCCACTACACTACTATTACAACACCTACCCACCATACTACCCCACCACTCATTCAACACCATCCCACCACACTACCATTACTACTCCACCCCAAAACACCACCATTACAACACCACCCCAAAACACCACCATTACAACACCACCCCATCACACTACCATTAAACACCACTTCACCACACTACTATTACAACACAACCCCTCCACACTACAATTACAACTCCACCCCACAGCATAATTGCAACACCACCCAAACCACACTACCATTACAATACCACCCCACCACACTACTATTACAACACCCAACCACACCACCATAACAACAAAACCACCCCACCACACTACCATTACAACACCACCCCACAACACTATCACACAACCATTACAACACAGTACCACCCCATCACACAGCCACAATACCACCCCACCATATTACCATTACAACACCTCACAACCAAAGTACCATTAAAATACCACTTCACCACACTACCATTACAATACCACACCACACTACCTTTTCAACACCATCCCACCACACCACCATTGCTACACCACCGAACTACACTTCCACACCACCAATATAATTCCACCCCACCACACTACCATTACAACACCATCCCACCACACCACCATTACAACATAACCCCACCACATTACAATTACAACACCCCACTACCACAGTACTATTACAACACCACCCCACAACACCACCACAATAACACCACCCCACCACACTACCATTACAAAACCACCCCACCAAACCACCATTACAACGCCTCCTCACCACACTACCATTACAACACTACTCCACCTTACCACCATTAAAACACCACCCCACAACACTACCATCACAACACCACTTCACCACACTACCATTACAATACCACCCCACCACACCACAATTACACAATCACCCCACAAAAGCACCATTACAACGCCTCCCCTCCGCACTACCATTTCAACACCACCCCAAGACACTTCCAATATAACACCACCCCACCACACTACCATTACAACACCATTAAACACCACCCCACCACACCCCAAATACAACGCCACCCCACCATTACAACACCACCACACCACTATTAAAACACCACCCCCATCACACCACCATTGCAACTACTCCCCACCACACTACCATTACAACACCACCACACCACTATTAAAACACCACCCCCATCACACCACCATTGCAACTACTCCCCACCACACTACCATTACAACACCACCCCACCACACCACCATTAAAACACCACCCCACCACATTACCATTACAACACCACACAACCACAGTACCATTAAAATACGACTTCACCACACTACCATTACAACACCACCCCACCACACCACCATTAAAACACCACCCCACCACATTACCATTACAACACCACACAACCACAGTACCATTAAAATACGACTTCACCACACTACCATTACAATACCACACTGCCACACTACCTTTACAACACCATCCCACCACACCACCCAACCACACTTCCACACCACCAATATAACTCCACCCTTCCATTCTACTTATTCAACACTATCCCACCACACCACTATTGCAACACCACACCACCACACCACCATTAAAACACCACCCTAACACACTACCATTACAACACCACTTCACCACATTACCATTACAACACCACTTCACATTACCATTACAACACCACCCAACCACACCACAATTACACAATCACCCCACAAAAGCACCATTACAACCCCTCCCCACCACACTACCATTACAACACCACCCCAAGACACTTCCAATACAACACCACCCCACCACACCACCATTACAACACCATTAAACACCACCCCACCACACCCTAAATACAACACCACCCCACCATACCCCTAATACAACACCACCCCACCATTACAACACCACCTCACCACACCACTATTAAAACACCACCCCCATCACACCACCATTGCAACTACTCCCCACCACACTACCATTACAACACCACACCACCACACCACCATTAAAACACCAACCCACCACATTACCATTACAACACCACACAACCACAGTACCATTAAAATACGACTTCACCACACTACCATTACAATACCACACTGCCACACTACCTTTACAACACCATCCCACCACACCACCATTACAACAACACCCAACCACACTTCCACACCACCAATATAACTCCACCCATCCAAACTACCACACCACTTATTCAACACTATCCCACCACACCACCATTACAACACCACCCAAACACACTACCATTACAACACCACTTCACCACATTACTATTACAACACCACCCCACCACAATACCACTACAACACCACCCCACAACACTACCACTACAACACCACTTCACCACACTACCATTACAAAACCACCCAATATTACAACATAACCCCACCACATTACCATTACAACACCACACTCCCACAGTACCATTACAACACCATCCCACCACACCACCATCATAACACCACCCCACCACACTACCATTACAATACCACCCCAGCACACTACCTTTCCAACAACATCCCACCACACCACCATTACAACACCACCCAACCATACTTCCACAACACCAATATAACTCCACACCATCACACTACCATTACAACACGTACCCACCTCACTACCAGACCACCCATTGAACACCATCCCTCCACACCACCATTACAAAACCACCCCACCACACAACGAGTACAACACCACCCCAAAACACATCCATTACAACACCATCCCACCACAACACCATTACAACCACACCATTACAACACCACCCCACCACACCACTATTACAACAGCACCATTACAACATCACCCCACAACACCCCTAATACAACACCACCTCACCACACCACCATTACAAAACCACCACACCACACCACCATTAAAACACCACCCCACCACACCACCAATACAACACCACAATTACCACATCACCCCACCACACCCCCAATTCAACATCACCCCACCACACAACCATTACAACACCACCCCACCAAACCACCATTACCACACCACCCCAATACACTACCATCACAACACCACCCCACCAAACTACCATTACAATACCACCCCACCACACTACCATTAAAACACCACTTCACCACACTACCATTAAAACACCACCCCACCACACTACCGCACTACCCTTTCAACTCCACCCCACAACACTACCCTACCACCATTACAACTCCACCCCACCACACTACCTTTACAACACCACCCCAAGACACTTTCAATATATTTACCACCCCACCACACCACCATTATAACAACATTACAACACCCTCCCCCCACCACACCCCCTAATTCAACACCACCCCACCATTACAACACCACCTTACCACACCACCATTACAACACCAACAAACCAAACCACCATTACAACTCCTCCCCACCACACTTCCATTACAACACCCCACCACACCACCATTAAAACACCACCCCCCACACCTCCATTAAAACACCTCCCCACCACACCACCAATACAATACCACCATTACAATACCACCCCACCACACCACCATTACAACTCCACCCAACCACACTACCATCACAACACCACCTCACCAAACTACCATTACAATACCACCCTACCACACTACCATTAAAACACCACTTCACCACACTACCATTACAACACCACCCCAACACAAACACCATTATAACACCTCCCCACTACACTACTATTACAACACCAATCCACCACACCAATACAATACCGCCATTACAATACCACCATACCACACCACCATTATAACACCACCCCACCACACTACCATTACAACACCACCCCAAGACACTTCCAATACAACACCACCCCACCACACTACCATTACAACACCACACTACCATTACAACACCACCCCACCACACCCCTAATACAACACCACCCCACCATTACAGCACCACCTCACATCACCACCATTAAAACACCACCCCCATCACACCACATACGATATGGCATTCAGAAATTTGTGCAAAGAATCATTCAGAACTTTGTATACCACATATGTCAGGCCAATTCTGGAGTATGCAGCCCCAGCATGGTGTCCATATCTAGTCAAGGATAAGATTAAACTGGAAAAGGTTCAAAGATTTGCCACAAGACTAGTACCCGAGCTGAGAGGTATGAGCTACGAAGAGAGACTGCGGGAATTGAACCTAACTTCACTGGAAGACAGAAGAGTTAGGGGGGACATGATCACTACATTCAAGATTTTCAAGGGAATTGATAGGGTAGATAAAGACAGGCTATTTAACACAAGGGGCACACGCACAAGGGGACACAGGTGGAAACTGAGCGCCCAAATGAGCCACAGAGATATTAGAAAGGACTTTTTTAGTATCAGAGTGGTTGACAAATGGAATGCATTAGGAAGTGATGTGGTGAAGGCTGACTCCATACACAGTTTCAAGTGTAGATATGATAGAGCCCAATAGGCTCAGGAATCTGTACACTTGTTGATTGACGGTTGAGAGGCAGGACCAAAGAGCCAGAGCTCAACCTTCGCAAACACAACTAGGTGAGTACAACTAGGTGAGTACCACAATTACAACACCATCCCACCAAACCACCATTGCAACTCCTCCACACCACACTACCATTTCAACACCACCCCACCACACCACCATTAAAACACCACCCCACCACACCTCCATTAAAACACCACCCCACCACACAACCAACACAACACCACCATTACAACACCACCCCACCACACCACCATTACAACTCCACCCAACCACACCTCCATTACAACACCACCCCACCACACGACCATCACTATACCACCCCACCACAAAAGCACATCACCCCAGCACACTACCATTACAACACCACCCCAAAACACCACCATTACAACACCACCCAACCACACCACCATTACAACACCACCCCACCACATTACCATTACAACACCACACAACCACAGTACCATTACAACACCACTTCACCACACTAACATTACAATACCAATCCACCACACTACCTTTACAACACCATCCCACCACACTACCATTACAACACCACCCAACCACACTTCCACACCACCAATATAACTCCACCCCTCAATACTACCACACCACTTATTCAACACCACCCCACCACAATACCATTACAACACGACCCCACAACACTACCATTACAACACCCCTTCACCACACTACCATTACAACACCACCCACCATTACAACATAACCCCACCACATTACTATTACAACACTACACTCCCACACTACCATTACAACTCCACCCCACAGAACAATTGCAGCACCACCCAACCACACTACCATTACAACACCACCCCACCACACTACCATTACAACACCCAACCACTCCACCATAACAACACCACCCCACCACACTACCATTACAACACCACCCCACAACACTATCACACAATCATTACAACGCAATACCACCCCATCACACAACCACAATACCACCCTACCACACAACAATTAAAACACCACTTCACCACACTACCAATACAACACCACCCCATCACACCACCATTACAACACCTCCCCACCACACTATTACAACACCATTAAACACACTACTATTGCAACACCCTACAACACTACCATTACAACACCACCCCACCACACCACCATTACAACACCACCCCACCACTTTACCCTTACAACACCACACAACCACAGTACTATTACAACACCACTTCACCACTCTACCATTACAATACCATTCCACCACACTACCTTTACAACACCATCCCACCACACCACCATTACAACACCACCGAACCACACTTCCACACCACCAATATAACTCCACCCTTCCATACTAGTAGTAGTAGTAGGCCTCCTTCAGTCTCGGGAGACTATGGAGTTGCGCCCTAGTTGTCAATCCTGGTGCAGCATCTGGTGTGACTGTTGAGGCCAATCCGAGAGTGGCAGTCCATCCCACACCGAGCACAAACGAAGTCCGATTCTGGTCTGTCTTCCTGGTTACCGGCTTTCCTTCTCTGTCTCTTTGCCTCCGATTCCTTGGCAAGTGACTCCTCGAACTTGGAGAGACCTCTTTGAACAGACTGCCTCCAGGCTGAACGGTCTGCAGCCAGTGTCTCCCATATTGCAAGATCGACGTCCATGGCTTTCAGGTCCCTTTTGCATACGTCTTTGTACCGTAGCTGGGGCTTGCCTGTTGGATGCTTTCCCTGCATCAGCTCTCCGTACAGGAGATCCTTGGGGATCCTGCCGTCGCCCATTCGCACAACGTGTCCGAGCCAGCGCATTCGTCTCTGTTTCAGCATTGTGTACATGCTGGTGATTCTTGCTCTACCCAAGACGTTGTTGTTTGTCACCTTGTCCTGCCAGGTGATGTCCAAGATGTATCTAAGGCAGCGCATGTGGTAGGCATTCAGCTGTCTTTCCTGACGGGCGCGGAGTGTCCAAGACGCACTGCCATAAAGGAGAGTGCTCAGGACACAGGATCTGTAAACCTGAATCTTAGTATGCTCAGTTAGCCCACAGTTAGTATTAGTTGGCCCACACTCTCTGTTACGGCCCTCCCGGGTCGCAACCGGGTTCTTGCTCTGATGTTGTTCGAGGAAGGGTATCCGGCCCCAAGCCAGTAGTGGCTTTCAAGGGATGTGATCCGTAACGCAAGTAAATTAAAGGGGAAGGGAAATAAAGTCAAAAACTTAATATAATTACCGTCACCAATAAATATATATAAAAAAGGTTACACAGGGGGGGGGGGGTATAAACACTGTTATCTACAACGTAGTCTTCCTCTGAAGACTCTGGACGTGTTCTACGGTGCTCACGATGCTAAGCTCTTGGTGATCTTCTGGCCTTACGATGAATCCTTCGATCCGCTCGAGTCTACCCTGGCCACAGGCCAGCCAAATCACAGTTCCACTGGGGGCACCGTCGTGGAGGCCATCAACCACAAGTCCAGCCGATAGCTGGCAGGTTCCAAACAGCGACGCTGGTTAGGCCACTCCACGATCGATACTAAGGTCGCGAACCCTAGTCAGGAGCCTCGTGTGATCCCACAGACCACTCTCCTTACCACAACACCCCAGTGGTTAAGCGTCTCCACCAGTCAGTCCCGGGTACGACAATCCCTCAACTGCTACGTCACAGGCAGGGTAACACCACAGTGTTCATCCGGGGGCTACTCACAGCTGCTACAGCAAACTCTTGGAGACAAGACGGCTGCCTTGGGTAGACTGATCCACTGTCCGATTCAGCAGTCCCAGGTCGACTCTGTAATCAGACACGTCATCAATAATAGAGACACACTAGGGCACATCACTTACCGGCTCAGACCCAAACGCCCACCTATCCACTCTATAGATGGCGCTGCTGTCTAAGCATCACCTCACCAGAGGTCAGCAGCGGCTGTGTTATGAGCTGGCCAGGACGGGAAACTAGCCCTTGTGGCTGGTATTTCCTGTCCTCACTTGATGACGCCGTCCATTTGGAGGGGGTTTCGGGAGCTGACCCACTGATGGCGTGGTCGTCACTGCTCCGTGCTCGGACGTTGGGCTCGGGTCCGTAACACCTCCCCACCAAAAAGAATTTGGTTTGGGTCTCTATAAAAGAAAACACAAACCAAATTAGTACGTGGATACAACTCCAAATGGACTCACGTACACTACAAACTGGAGTGGCGAGGCTGTCTTGTCCACAGAACCGTACTACTGGGGAACTCTCGCACAAAGGAAACTTGCAGATGTAAGGCAATGACCTGCCTGATGTACTTTTCCACACCTCCACCGAGATGTTAATCCGGAGCATAATCTCACCTCTCTCGAGTAAGGATCGGTATAGACACGATCTGGGGCGACTCGACACTTCCCTGTGTTGTGACACCGATGATGGCTGGTTACAGACGGCATTTCTGGTACCGTTCCAGTAGTTCTTCAGGGAGACGGGAACCTGGAATACAGGGAATACAGATAATTTAGAGCGACAGCGACAGTGGGTAAATCAGTACTTACTGCACACTCACCCACTAGGCCCACCTCTAGTTCCAACGGAGCTGCTTGTACATCGAGGATGGCATTCGCTCTGCTACCGTCAGGTTGACCAACGTTCCGCATAACGCTGCATTTAGGCTCCGCAGTCACGCGAGGGGTGTCAACCTGTCGGAAACAGTCACTCATAATATCATATCTCGTACCTCCTGTATCTACTATTACCTTCCAGGTCCCTTCTTCGACTGCACTACTCACAGTGCACGTCTCCAATCCCTGGGATCTCCTCACGATGTTCAAGGGAGCCATCATCTGTCGGGTCGTACACTGGTTCTTACTGAGAACACATACAAGAATAAAACAAAACACCGCTAAGAAACGTTTGGTTAACTTAGGGACAAGTTTCATGAGCCTGTAACGTCCATAGCCGGCTATATCCATTAGCCTGGTTTGGACCGAAGAGGGCACTAGAATTTTCGAACATACCTCACATACCTCCGACGTCTGGGGATTCTCTGGCCGGTTCAATGAACGCTGTACCTCGCCATACCGCAAGTACACATCCGCCTTCGCTCCAGACTCTTTGGTATTCGTGGGTGCTTGTACCCGAGGCCTCTCTTCTCGCTCAGTCGCTTCTGTCATCGTAACCGTACGTTCCTCGTCGGGAGAAGAATCAGGAGACTCTGCTATAATGCTGTCGATCTGCGGGTGAGAGGAAGGATTAAACATTTTATCTATTTCCAGGTCTGTCTGTACCTGGACATTACCACTGCCTGTTGTTACCGCAGACCTTGCTGTTCCAGCTGACTCGTCCGCGACCTTGGGAAGATTGTTGCTCCAATCTGTCACCAAGTCGTTGGCTAGTACCACGTCAATCCCTGCTATAGGCAGGGTATCGACTACTGCCAACGCACATGTGTCGCTGAAGTAAGGCGAGTCGAGATGTATCGGCACTAAGGGGGCAACATACTGTGTCCTAGGAAACCCAACCAGGACAACCTTCTGTCTCCCATCTACACTCATCCCCTCGGGTAACGAGTTTTTCATGATCAGGGACTGGGCTGCTCCACTATCTCTGAGCACTACAACTGATCTACCAGTATGATCACTCGATACATACCCGCCTGAAGTGTGAGGGGCGAACAAACTTGGTCCTTCCTGAGTAGCCGTCGACTGGCTTCCTGCTGGTGGTGTCACACAGCTCACCATCATCACCTCCCTACGAGCGCCGCTACCTCTTCTGCCTCGGCACATAGCAGCTACATGCCCTTTCTGCCCACAAGTCCAGCACACCACATTCCTCCTCGGACTCCGGTGTTTCGGACTGTTAGGACTAGTCCTTCGAGGGCTACTTGGGGGCGTCTTCTCAGCGCTTCGTGGGACGGGTCTCTCCTCTTCTTCAAGACGAGGTTTGTCAAACCGGCGTGGGTAATTTCTCGGGACGTACTTAGCAGAAGGCCTATGCGTTAGGATGTATTCCTCAGCCATGGTGGCTGCCGCACTCAAGGTCTCTACCTGCTGTTCCTCTAAGTACGTCTTCAGGTCTCCAGACAAACAATCCATGAAGTCCTCTAACAGTACGAGCTGCTCGAGGTCTTCTTTGGTCTCCACCTTCCGAGAGGTACACCATTCCTGGAAAAGTCGCTCCTTGATTGTGGCGAATTCGGTGAAAGTGTGCTCTGAGGTCTTTTTCAGGTTCCTGAACTTCTGCCTGTAAGCCTCCGGTACCAATTGGTACGCCATGAGCACTACCTTCTTCACCTTGTCATAATCGCCGGAGTCGTCAAGGGACAACGTGGAGTAGGCGATTAGGGCCTTCCCAGTCAAGACTGACTGTATCATGATGGCCCAATTCTCCCTTGGCCACTCCAAAGAGGCTGCGATTTTCTCGAAGGCCGCGAAGAACTTCGACACTTCCTTCTCATTGAATTTTGGGACCATTTTGATGTTCCTCACCGGATCGAAAAGACTTGTGTCCGTCGTTTGCCTCCGACCACCGCCTAATCGCAATACTTCTAGCTCATGTTGTCTCTCTCTTTCCTCTCTGTCTCGTCGTTCTTGCCTGTCTCGTTCTTCTCTTTCTCTTTTCTCTTCTCTTTCTCGCTCTTCTCTTTCTCGTTTCTCTTCTCTTTCTCGCTCTTCTCTTTCTCTTTCTCTTTCTAGTTCTAAACGCCTCATCTCCAATTCTTTATCTTTCATCTGCATTTCTTTATCTTTTAATTCTCGTTCTAATTCTAATTTCTTCCATTCTATCTCACGATTTATTTCCTAGGCACGGATTTTGACTGTAAGTAAACTGATATTCAGCTCACCTGCATCGCTGTCAATGTCACTGCCTTTATCTTCCTTTTCAGTGGAAGCTATTTCCTCACCTTCTTTTGTACCTTGTGCCTCATCTTCCTGTTTTTCCTCTGCCTTCAAATGCCGCTGAACCTTGGACAAGATCTCCACACGGGAATCACTGGCACGTATCTTGATCTCCAGGTAGGCACTCACCAGTACGAGTTCCTGTTTGCCCAGATATTTTAATCTGGCAAGACAGTCCTCCCTGTTCAGAAAAGCCTGAACATCGTCCAGATCGTCGATGGTCGATTTTTCTGCCATTGTCACCGAAATGGAACACTAGCACTTAACACACCGTTTTCGTTAGCACTTAACGCACCGAGCACTGTTCTACGTCAATATTGCACTTTATCGCACCAAACACTGCACTTGCCAATATTGCACGTAATTACATCGGGCACCGCACTACACAATATTGCACTTAATCACAGCGAGCACCTCACTATACAATATTGCACTGAATCACACCGAGCACCGCACTACACAATATTGCACTTAATCACAGCGAACACCGCACTGCACAATATTGCACTTAGTCACTCCGAGCACCGCACAGGACGTATAACGTCCTAATAGTCACACACAGGGGGAATTATTTACAGGGATTACGCCACTTCACCACCCGTGTCAAACATACTTGACAAGGGGTCGGATCCCGCTGGGGATGCCAATTATGTTACGGCCCTCTCGGGTCGCAACCGGGTTCTTGCTCTGATGTTGTTAGAGGAAGGGTATCCGGCCCCAAGCCAGTAGTGGCTTTCAGTGGATGTGATCCGTAATGCAAGTAAATTAAAGGGGAAGGGAAATAAAGTCAAAAACTTAAAAATATAATTACCGTCTCCAATAAATATATATAAAAAAGGTTACACAGGGGGGGGGGGGTATAAACACTGTTATCTACAACGTAGTCTTCCTCTGAAGACTCTGGACGTGTTCTACGGTGCTTGCGACGCTAAGCTCTTGGTGATCTTCTGGCCTTACGATGAATTCTTCGATCCGCTCGAGTCTACCCTGGCCACAGGCCAGCCAAATCACAGTTCCACTGGGGGCACCGTCGTGGAGGCCATCAACCACAAGTCCAGCCGATAGCTGGCAGGTTCCAAACAGCGACGCTGGTTAGGCCACTCCACGATCGATACTAAGGTCGCAAACCCTAGTCAGGAGCCTCGTGTGATCCCACAGACCACTCTCCTTACCACAACACCCCAGTGGTTAAGCGTCTCCACCAGTCAGTCCCGGGTACGACAATCCATCAACTGCCACGTCACAGGCAGGGTAACACCACTGTGTTCATCCGGGGGGCGACTCACAGCTGCTACAGCAAACTCTTGGAGACAAGACGGCTGCCTTGGGTAGACTGATCCACTGTCCGATTCAGCAGTCCCAGGTCGACTCTGTAATCAGACACGTCATCAATAATAGACACACACTAGGGCACGTCACTTACCGGCTCAGACCCAAATGCCCACCTATCCACTCCATAGATGGCGCTGCTGTCTAAGCATCACCTCACCCGAGGTCAGCAGCGGCTGTGTTATGAGCTGGCCAGGACGGGAAACTAGCCCTTGTGGCTGGTATTTCCTGTCCTCACTTGATGACGCCGTCCATTTGGAGGGGGTTTCGGGAGCTGATCCACTGATGGCGTGGTAGTCACTGCTCCGTGCTCGGACGTTGGGCTAGGGTCCGTAACACTCTCTTTGTCAGTCTGGACATGGTAGTAGATGCCTTACCGATGCGTTTGTTTAGCTCCGTATTAATGGAGAGGGAGTCAGAGATTGTGGAGCCCAGGTACACGAAGTCGTGAACAACTTCCAGTTTGGAATCAGAGATGCCGATGTCAGGTGGGGAGTCCACTCCTTGTTACATGACTTGTGTTTTCTTCAGACTGATGGTGAGTCCGAAAGCCTGAGAGGCCTCGCTGAAGCGGGTTATGAGCCGTTGGAGGTCTTCAGCTGAGTGGGCAGTGACTGCTGCGTCATCGGCAAAAAGGAAGTCGCGCAGACACCTCAGCCGAACCTTCGCCTTGGCTCTCAGCCTGGTGAGGTTAAAGAGCTTTCCATCCGACCTGGTCCGGAGGTAAATGCCTTCTGTGACAGATCCGAAGGCTTGCCGCAGCATGACTGCGAAGAAAATCCCGAATAGGGTTGGAGCCAGTACGCAGCCCTGCTTTACTCCACTTCAAAGGCGATGTCAAAGGCGTCTGACGTTAGGCCATCAAAGACCACGGTGCCCATCATGTTCTCATGGCAAGATCTGATGATGCTGAGGAGCCTGGGTGGGCATCCGATCTTGGGGAGGATCTTGAACAGGCCATCCCTGCTGACGAGGTCGAAGGCCTTCGTCAGATCTATGAAGGCTACGAAGAGTGGCTGCCTCTGTTCCCTGCATTTCTCCTGCAGTTGTCTAAGGGAAAAGACCATGTCAATGGTGGACCTGCCAGCTCTGAATCCGCATTGTGATTCTGGATAGACTCTCTCTGCAAGTACTTGGAGCCTCTTCAATGAGACTCGAGCAAACAGCTTTCCGACAATACTGAGGAGGGAGATTCCACAGTAGTTGTTGCAGTCGCCCCTGTCACCTTTATTCTTATACAGTGTGACGATGTTGGCATCCCTCATGTCCCCTTCCATACTACCACACCACCCCACCACACCCTTCCATACTACCACAGCACTTATTCAACACCATCCCACCACACCACCATTACAACACCACCCTAACACACTACCATTACAAAACCAATTCACCACATTACTATTACAACACCACGCTACCACAGTACCATTTCAACACCACCCCACAACACTACCATTACAACACCACCCCTCCACACAACCAATACAACACCACCCCACAACACTACCATCACAACACCACCCCACAACACCACCACAATAACACCACCCCACCACACTACTATTACAACACCACTTCACCACACTACCATTACAATACCACCCCAGCACACTACCTTTCCAACAACATCCCACCATACCACCATTACAACACCACCCAACCATACTTCCACACCACCAATATAACTCCACTCCATCACACTACCATTACAACACGTACCCACCACCTACCACACCACCCATTCAACACCATCCCTCCACACCACCATTACAAAACCACCCCACCACACTACCATTACAACACCATCCAACCACACCACCAATAAAACTTCACCCCACCACACTACGATTACAACACCACCCCAAAACACATCCATTACAACACCACAACACCGTTACAACCACACCATTACAACACCACCCCACCACACCACTATTACAACAACACCATTACAACACCACCCCAGCACACCCCTAATACAACACCACCTCACCACAATTAAAAAACCAAACCACCACACCACCATTACAACACCACATCACCACACTAACATTACAATACCACTCCACCACACTACCTTCACAACACCATCCCACCACACCACCATTACAACACCACCCAACCACACTTCCACACCACCAATATAACTCCACCCCTCCAAACTACCATACCACTTATTCAACACCATCCCACCACACCACCATTACAACACAACCCTAACACACTACCATTACAACACCACTTCACCACATTACCATTACAACACCACCCCACAACACTACCATTACAACACCACTTCACCACACTACAATTACAACACCACCCACCATTACAACATAACCCCACCACATTACCACTACAACACCACACTCCCACAGTACCATAACAACACCATCCCACCACACCACCATTACAACACCACCCAACCACACTTCCACACCACCATTACAACACCACCCAACCACACTTCCACACCACCAATATAACTCCACCCCACTACACTACTATTACAACACCTACCCACCACACTACCACACCACCCATTCAACACCATCCCACCACACCACCCCAACACACTACCATTACAACACCACTTCACCACACTACCATTACAACACCACCCCATCACACTACCATTACAACTCCACCCCACCACACCACAGTTACAACACCACCCCAACACACTACTACAACAACACCACCCCACAACACTATCACACAACCATTACAACACAATACCACCCCATCACACAACCACAATACCACCCTACCACACTACCATTAAAACACCACTTCACCACACTACCAATACAACACCACCCCATCACACCACCATTACAACACCTCCCCACCACACTATTACAACACCATTAACCACACTACTATTACAACACTACCATTACAACACCACCCCACCACACCACCATTACAACACCACCCCACCACGTTACCATTACAACACCACACAACCACAGTACTATTACAACACCACTTCACCACTCTACCATTACAATACCATTCCACCACACTACCTTTACAACACCATCCCACCACACCACCATTACAACACTACCACACCACTTATTCAACACCATCCCACAACACCACCATTACAACACCACCCTAACACACTACCATTACAAAACCACTTCACCACATTACTATTACATCACCACGCCACCACAATACCATTACAACCCCCCCCCCACGACACTACCATTACAACACCACCCCTCAACACAACCAATACAATACCACCCCACAACACTACCATCACAACACCATCCCACCAAACTACCATTACAATACCACCCCACTACACTACTATTACAACACCACTTCACCACATTACCATTACATCACCACTCCACAACACCACCATTACAACATAACCCCACCACATTACAATTACAACACCCCACTACCACAGTACTATTACAACCCCACCCCACAACACCACCACAATAACACCACCCAACCACACCACCATTAAAACACCTCCCCATCACACCACCATTACAACACCACCCCACCACACTACCACACCACCCTTACAACACTACCTCACAACACTACCATACTACCATTACAACACCATCCCACCACACTATCCATACAACACCACTCCACCACACCACAATTACACATCCACCCCACTAAAGCACCATTACAACGCCTCCTCACCACACTACCATTACAACACCACTACAAGACACTTACAATACAACACCACCCCACCACACTACAATTACACCATTAAAACACCACCCCACCACACCCCTAATACAACACCATCCCACCATTACAACTCCGCCCCACCACACTACCATTACAACACCACCATTACAACACCACCCCACCACACCACCATTACAACTCCACCCAACCGCACCACCATTACAACACCAGCCCACCACACTACCATCACAACACCACTTCACCACACTACCATTACAATACCACCCCACCACAATACCACACCACCCCAGCACACTACCATTACAACTCCACCCCAAAACACATCCATTACAACACCACCCCACCAATACAACACCACACCCCACAACACTACCATCATAACACCACCCCACCAAACTACCATTACAATACCACCGCATCACACTACCATTAAAGCACCACTTCACCACACCACCATTACAACACGACCCCACCTCACTACTATTACAACACCACTTCACCACACTACCATTACAACACCACCCCACCACACTACCATCACAACACCACTTCACCACACTACCATTACAACACCACCCCACCATTACAACATAACCCCACCACATTACCATTACAACACCACACTACCACAGTACCATTACAACACCACCCCACCACACCACTATCATAACTCCCCACCACACTACCATTTCAATACCACCCTAGCACAATACCTTTAGAACACCACACTACCATTACAACACCTACCCACCATACTACCACACCACCCATTCAACACAATCCCACCACACCACAATTACAGCACCACCCCCAACACACTACCATTACAACACCACTACACTACTATTACATCACCACCCCTCCACACTACCATTACAACTCCACCCCACAACACTACCATTAAAACACCAATCCCACCACACTACCATTACTAGTCAACCCCACAGCACAATTACAACACCACCCCACCACACTACCATTACAACACCACCCCACCACACTAGCATTACAACACTTAACCACACCACCATAACAACACCACCCCACCACACTATAATTACAACACCACCCCACAACACTATCACACAACCAATACAATACCACCACCATCACACAACCACAATAGCACCCCATCACACTACCATTTAAACACCACTTCACTACACTACCATTACAACATCACCCCATCACACTCCTATTACAACACCTCCCCACCACACTATTACAACACCACCCTACAACACTACCATTACAACACCATTCCACCACACCACCATTACAACACCATCCCACCACAATACCATTGCAACACCACCCCACAACACTACCATTACAACACTACTTCACCACACTACCATTACAACACCACCCCACGATTACCACATAACCCCACCACATTACCATTACAACACCACACTACCACAGTACCATTACAACACCACCTCTCCACACCACCAATATAACTCCAACCCTATTACACTACCATTACAACACCCAACCACTCCACCATAACAACACCACCCCACCACAATACCATTACAACACCACCCCACAACACTACCATTACAACACCACCCCACCACACTACCATTACAACACCACCCTAACACACTACCATTACAACACTACCCCACCACACCACCAACGTAACACCACCCCACAACACAACCATCACAACACCACCCCACCAAACTACCATTACAATAACACCCCACCACACTACCATTAAAACACCACTTCACCACACCACTATTACAACATAACCCCACCACATTACAATTACAACACCCCACTACCACAGTACTATTACAACACCCCCCACAACATCACCACAATAACAACACCCCACCACACTACCATTATAATACTACAACAGCACACTACTTTTACAACACCATCCCACCAAAACACCATTACAACACAACGCAACCACACTTCCACACCACCAATATAACTCCACCCTTCCACACTACCACACCACTTATTCAACACCATCCCACCACACCACCATTACAACACCACCCTAAAACACTACCATTACAGCACTATGACAACACAATCGACTTGAGAATGGTCCAAGACGGACCGAAACGTCGTCGTCCCTTCAACTTCTAGTGTGTGGTCTGGTCAACATTACAACACCACTTCACTACATTACTATTACAACACCACCCCACCACAATACCATTACAACACCACCCCACCACAATACCATTACAACACCACCCCACAACACTACCATTACAACACCACCCTACCACTACCAAAACAACACCAACCCACAACACTACCATAACAACACCACCCTATCAAACTACCATTACAATACCACCCCACCACACTGCCATTAAAACACCACTTCACCACACCACCATTACAACACTTCCCTACCTCACTACTATTACAACACCACTTCACCTCACTACCATTAGAGAACCACCCGACAACACTACCATTACAAAACCACCCCACCCCACCACACTACTATTACAACACCACTTCACCACACTACCATTACAATACCACCCTACCACACTACTATTACAACACCACCCAACCACACCACCATTAAAACACCACCCCAAAACACTTCCATTGCAACACCACCCCACCACACGACCATTACAACACCACCCCACCACACCACCATTACAAAACCACCCCACTAAGCAACCATTACAACGCCTCCTCACCACACTACCATTACAACACCACCCCACTAAACAACCATTACAACGCCTCCTCACCACACTACCATTACAACACCACCCCACCTCACCACCATTACAAAACCACCCCACTAAGCAACCATTACAACGCCTCCTCACCACACTACCATTACAACACCACCCCACTAAACAACCATTACAACACCACCCCACTAAACAACCATTACAACACCACCCCACCTCACCACCATTACAACACCACCCCACCTCACCACCATTATAACACCACCCCACCTCACCACCATTATAACACCACCCCACCTCACCACCATTATAACACCACCCCACTAAACAACCATTACAACACCACCCCACCTCACCACCATTACAACACCACCCCACCTCACCACCATTACAACACCACCCCACCTCACCACCATTACAACACCACCCCACCTCACCACCATTATAACACCACCCCACCTCACCACCATTATAACACCACCCCACCTCACCACCATTACAACACCACCCCACCTCACCACCATTACAACACCACCCCACCTCACCACCATTACAACACCACCCCACCTCACCACCATTACAACACCACCCCACCTCACCACCATTACAACACCACCCCACCTCACCACCATTACAACACCACCCCACCTCACCACCATTACAACACCACCCCACCTCACCACCATTACAACACCACCCCACCTCACCACCATTACAACACCACCCCACCTCACCACCATTACAACACCACCCCACCTCACCACCATTACAACACCACCCCACCTCACCACCATTACAACACCACCCCACCTCACCACCATTACAACACCACCCCACCTCACCACCATTACAACACCACCCCACCTCACCACCATTACAACACCACCCCACCTCACCACCATTACAACACCACCCCACAACACTACCATTACAACACCACCCCACCTCACCACCATTACAACACCACCCCACCTCACCACCATTACAACACCACCCCACAACACTACCATTACAACACCACCCCACCTCACCACCATTACAACACCACCCCACCTCACCACCATTACAACACCACCCCACAACACTACCATTACAACACCACCCCACCTCACCACCATTACAACACCACCCCACCTCACCACCATTACAACACCACCCCACCTCACCACCATTACAACACCACCCCACAACACTACCATTACAACACCACCCCACCTCACCACCATTACAACACCACCCCACCTCACCACCATTACAACACCACCCCACAACACTACCATTACAACACCACCCCACCTCACCACCATTACAACACCACCCCACCTCACCACCATTACAACACCACCCCACCTCACCACCATTACAACACCACCCCACCTCACCACCATTACAACACCACCCCACCTCACCACCATTATAACACCACCCCACCTCACCACCATTACAACACCACCCCACCTCACCACCATTACAACACCACCCCACCTCACCACCATTACAACACCACCCCACCTCACCACCATTACAACACCACCCCACCTCACCACCATTATAACACCACCCCACCTCACCACCATTACAACACCACCCCACCTCACCACCATTACAACACCACCCCACCTCACCACCATTACAACACCACCCCACCTCACCACCATTATAACACCACCCCACCTCACCACCATTACAACACCACCCCACCTCACCACCATTACAACACTACCCCACCTCACCACCATTACAACACCACCCCACCTCACCACCATTACAACACTACCACACCTCACCACCATTACAACACCACCCCACCTCACCACCATTACAACACTACCACACCTCACCACCATTACAACACCACCCCACAACACCACCATTACAACACTACCACACCTCACCACCATTACAACACCACCCCACCTCACCACCATTACAACACTACCACACCTCACCACCATTACAACACCACCCCACAACACTACCATTACAACACTACCACAGTGATCACCAAGTGCATAGTGACCCGTAGGAAAGTTGAATACAGAAATTAACAATGGAACTTTGAGTTAAATACAGAATAAAGGTGGTCCCACGTGGTGAGCCAGGGCCACCAGGCTCATGTGTACAGGTATAAGCGATATATATCAAATATAGCGAGCAGTGATACCTTGAACAGTGAAGTGGAACGTGTATCACAACATAAATTAGTGGATAGTGTTAGAGAATTGTACACAGAAAAAGTATAAATGTAAAGTTGTGGAGGAGGCATCACACTAGGCTGTTTACACCACAGCCACGAGGCCTACACAGTGTAGGGGACGTCCCGCAGTAACAGTATACTCCCTCAGTGATAATATACTGGCAATATATACTGTAATACGGGAAAGTGGATCTAGTAACTAGTAATAGAGTAAGTGAATAACATTGCAAGCCGGAAGAAATCAGAAATTCCCTTTGGATATTACAGGCCACTACTGATTACAGGTAATCAGTGTATAAATCAAGTAACTGGCAACCAGTGGCATCCTGCCCCCGACCTGGGACAAACAACGGTCAACTAGACGGTCCCAAGAGGACCATATTTTCTCCACAAGGCGATAAGAGCCCCCACATAAACTTGAACATATAAACATATGTAATATTATAAATATACTGTATACATATTATATATACATACATATAATATTATAAATATATACATATAATATTATAACATCACAAACTCAACATGGAGGTGTGTGGAGGCTGCCTTAAGTCACTTCGGAAGAGTGTTGTAGGCATTGTATGTAACATTTGTAACATAAGATTTCACCTGAGTTGTAAAGGATTACCTACACAATATGCAAACCGGGAAGGTAACTACTGGATCTGTCAAAGAGACAGACAGATGTGGGAAAACATCACCAAACTAATGAATAACTTTCCTGAAGTAAACAGGCTACAATTCACACAAAAACTACCAGAAATATATGCAGAGTATAAAGGCAGCAACGAACTCTGAGCACAACCCAGGGACTGAGAATTTAGAGAGTCAAAGTAGCAATGTAGAAAGGCATAGTGTCGAGGTACACAAAAATGAAGGCAATATTGTAGAGCAAACTGGTGATATGAATAAGGAGAGAAAAAATGAGACGAATGAGAACACAAATGAGAAAGACGAAAGCAACAAGGAGAAAGATAAGGGCAATACCGAGAATGAATGCAGAAACTAGAAAGTTGGAACAAAAAACACAGAGGTGCCAAGTCGTGCACGGGTACAAACAAGAATAATACAATCACAGATGTAAATATTTGCAGGTATTATGCAAAAGGGACAGTGCAGATATGGGCCCAGAGGCACGGAATGCTCATTCATGCACCCACGGAAATGCCGAAACTGGTTAGGGAAAGGCAGATGTCGTTTTGATACAGAGTGTAGATATTTTCACCCTAAGCTATGCAAACTCTCAGTTAATGAGAGGAAATGCTACGATCTTCATTCCCCCGATTTCCACGTCAGAGGTACACAGCGCTATATAAGAGAGGAAGTCCAATATAATAGTCCTGAAATTTTTTTAGAGGCAGGTACAAACAGGGGGAGAAACAGACAGGCAGAAACGTGGCAGGAGTATGGACGTAGAGGGAGAAATGCCCAAGACTGGACTACGGTTCGTCATCAAGCCCACACATACTACACCCCCCAACTACAGAGACTACCACACTCCCCAGTATCACTTCCAAAACTGGACAAACCATTGCCACAACAACACACCCTGGGTCAATGTAGAGAGGAGGGAGAACTACCAAAACCTTCCAGAAGTGACACACAATATGGACAATCATTCATATTTGCAAACATTCAAGGTTTAAAGCCAAAGTCAAGAAATAAAGTTAAGTTCATAAATGGCCTCTTATTAGAGTCAAACTCAATATTTGGGGCATTCACGGAAACTCATACAAAAGATTACATGGATGGTGAAATCTGGATTCCAAATTATAATTTATATAGATGTGATAGAAAAACTAGGTCAAATGGAGGAGTAGGTCTGTATATTAAAGAAGACCTGGTATGCACAGAACTACTAAACTCAACTAATGAGGTGGTAGAGGTACTAGGAATTAAGGTAGAGAAACTAAACCTAATTATTATTTTAATATATAAACCGCCAGATACAACGATTGAGGAATTCACACAGCAGATGCACAAAATAGAGAACATACTTGACAACCTAGCAAACCCAGCTCCAGATATTATCTTCCTTGGAGATTTCAATTTACCAAGTCTAAGATGGAGAATAGCAAACACAAATATCATAGCGGGGAATGACCCGGGAAATAACCAACCACAGGTCAGAGAACTTTTGAGATTCTGTGACAAATTCTCGCTCAATCAACAGATTACAGAACCAACTAGGAACGAAAACACACTAGACTTGTTATTCACAATCAATGATGAACTAATCAGAGACATCACAATCTCAGATACTTCATACTCAGACCATAAGCTCATTGAAGTGCGAACCAGCATAAATAACGGTAGTAGGTCTAAGAGACCCAACAAGCGAGAAGGAATATTCAATCAATTCAATTTCAACAATAAGAGGATTGACTAGGGAAAAATAAATGTAGACCTTTGCAACCATTCAATGGAGACGGTCTTAAGCGACAAAACTCCCACACAGGGAATAGCTCAACTGACAGCTGAAGCGTACAAGGTCTGCTTGAAGCACGTGCCTGTGAGGAGGAGCAGAAAGAGGACCACTCTAGAAAGAGAACCACTCTAGAAAGAGAACGCAGACGACTGTACAGGAGAAGGAAAAAAATAACGGAAATGCTTCGGCAGACACAACTATCACAAGTAAGGAAAACAAGCCTAAGCAGGGAGATCGAAGAAATAGAACAAACGTTGAAGCGATCATATGAGTCGGAGGAAATGGAATTGGAACAGAAAGCTATACAAGAGATAAGGAAAAATCCGAAATATTTTTTCACATACGCAAAATCAAAATCCAAAACCTCGACCAGTATTGGACCGTTAATTACAAGTGAAGGTACGTACACAGAGGACAACAAAGAGATTAGTGAAATTCTAAGAAGCCAGTATGAGGCTATATTTAGCACACCAATAAACAACATGAAAGTTGATGACCCAGACAGCTTCTTTATGAATGACATTCAAGCTGCAGATAATATAACGGATATTACCACAAACTCGGAAGACTTTGAAAGAGAAATTGACAATATGCCTATGCACTCAGCCCCTGGGCCTGACTCATGGAATTCAATATTCATAAAGAAATGTAAAGTACCAGTAGCGAGAGCACTCAGCGTAATATGGAGAAAGAGCCTGGATACAGGGGAGATACCAGCAGCACTTAAATCTGCAGATATAGCTCCGTTGCACAAGGGGAGGAGTAAAGCCTTGGCAAAAAATTATAGGCCAGTTGCACTAACATCACACTTAATAAAAGTGTTTGAAAGAGTAATTAGGAATCAAATTTCTAGTTTTATGGAAAACAATGAATTGCACAATCCAGGACAACATGGATTTAGAGCGGGAAGAACATGTCTGTCACAGTTACTCAACCACTATGACAAAATCACAGAAGCCCTAAAAGAAAAGCAAAATGCAGATGTTGTATACACAGACTTCGCAAAGGCGTTCGACAAATGTGACCATGGGGTGATAGCTCACAAAATGAGGTCAATGGGAATAACTGGAAAAGTAGGACGCTGGATACTCAATTTCCTGTCGAACAGAACACAAAGAGTAACAGTCAATCAGATAAAATCGAGTCCAAGCGATGTTAAAAGCTCTGTACCTCAAGGTACAGTCCTTGCACCGCTACTGTTCCTTATTCTCATATCTGATATTGACAAAAATACACGTCACAGCTTCGTGTCATCCTTTGCAGACAACACAAAAATAAGCATGAAAATTACCTCTGCTGAAGACATTGAAAAACTACAAGCAGATGTCAACAAAGTTTTCGATTGGGCAACAGAAAATAACATGATGTTTAACAGTGATAAATTCCAGATACTCAGATACGGCAAAAATGAGGATCTGAAACATAATACAGGGTACAAAACACAATCGAATCTTCCCATAGTAGAAAAACATCATGTCAAGGATTTGGTAATAATGATGTGCGACGATCTAACATTTAGGGATCATAACCAAGCAAATATCGCGTCAGCCAGAAAAATGATCGGATGGATTACGAGAACTTTCAAATCCAGGGATCCCATCACAATGGTTGTACTCTTCAAGTCACATGTGTTGTCCCGTCTCGAGTACTGCTCAGTATTCACTTCCCCCTTTAGAGCAGGAGAGATTGCTGAAATAGAGGGAATACAGAGAACATATACGGCACGCATAGACGAGATAAAACACCTAAATTATTGGGATCGTCTCAAAGCTTTCCAAATGTATTCTCTAGAAAGAAGACGAGAGAGATACCAAATAATATACACATGGAAAATACTGGAGGGTCAGGTCCCAAATCTACACAGTAAAATAACAACGTACTGGAGTGAACGATATGGAAGAAAATGCAAGATTGAACCAGTGAAGAGCAGAGGTGCCATAGGCACAATCAGAGAGCACTTTATAATTATACATCAGGGGTCCGCCGTTGTTCAACGTCCTCCCAGCGACTATAAGAAATATTGCCGGAACAACCGTGAACATCTTCAAGAGAAAACTGGACGGTTTTCTAAGAGAAGTTCCGGATCAGCCGGGCTGTGGAGGGTACGTGACCCGGCGGGCCGCTTCAAGCAACAGCCTGGTGGACCAAACTCTCGCAAGTCAAGCCTGGCCTCAGGCCGGGCTTGGGGAGTAGAAGAAATCCCAGAACCCCATCAACCAGGTATCAACCAGGTACCACAACACACCACCATTACAACACTATCCCACCACACTACCATTACAACAACTCCCCACCACACCACCATTACAACACCACTCCACTAATACAACACCACACCTCCATTACAACTCCACCCCACCACACCTGCAATAAAACTCCACCCCACCACTTTACCATTACAACATCACCCCACCACACTACCATAACAACAACACTCCACCAGACTGCCATTAGAACACCATCGCACCACACCACCATTACAACACCATTACACCACACTACTATTAAAAGAACACCCCACCACAACACCATTCCTACACTACCACACCACACCACCACACTTTAGCGCTCCCGGGTCGTAAATAAACGACGCGTAAATAGGGGTATTTTGTCCAGTTGGCGCCAGAGCGTCGTAAATTTACGCGTGGTTAAAAAATATTTGTATAAAATCCAATTCTTATTCGAGCGACTTGGGGTTAGTATGTAAATATTTCCCATTAAATTTTCGTTGTCTCTAATAGGCGCATGACTTTTTTGGGAGAACGGCATTGTATTGTAACTTAGTGGAAAGACTATTGTATTATTGACATGACGAGGGTAATCGCCCACTTCACACACTCTTGGTGAGGGCCGCGATCATGATTCTACATTTATATACATATGTCCGTGTAGGGAATTTAATTGCGATCACAGTGATACCAAATATAACGCTGTAGGACAAGTGTGGAGTTGACAACCCTGAAAAGAATGGAAACATTTCGTCGCTGTTTGGAGCTCACGGCCAGTGATCGATGTAGTTCTTTAGCTTTTTGTGTGATTTAACTCATGCTTTGGTGACATATACATTTGTTCTTATATGTTCTTATAGATCATTCTATTGCGAACACTTTGGTACACAAATGAAATCAGTACATCGAAAATTAAGGTCACGACAGCGAAAAGAGTATGCACTTTTCAGTGTTGTCGCTCGGTCACCTGAAAACGCAGGGCCATGAGGGGGGTATGTAAAGTCCATATCGCCACGCGCGTTAAAGTGATATTATTAAAACTCTACCCCACCACACTACCATTACAACACCTCCCCACCACACTACCACACCACCATTACAACACCACACCACTATTAAAACACTTCCCCACCTCACTACCACACCACCATTACAACACCCCATCATTACAACACCTCCCCACCACACTATCATTACAACACCACCCCCCCCCCCCATACTACCATTACAACACCACCCCACCACACTACCATTACAACATCACCCCACCACACCACCATTACACTACCATTACAACACAACCCCACCACACTACCCCCCCCTCCTTACACAATCATACAACCTAACAACACTACCATACAACCCCACCCCACTACCACACAACTCCACTAAGCTACCACACTTCCACCACCACCACCACATCACCTCATGATACTACCTCAACACACCACACCACAACTTGTACCCCACCACAACTTCCACAGGGCAATTACTGCACGACTTCATCACACTACCACACCATATTACACACCACCACCAGACCACCAGTATACCATCACTACCGCACCACACTGCCATGCACAACATAACCACGTACACCATGAATCACTACCACCAACTACGACCATTATCACCAACCTCAACAACCAACCATCACTGCCTCCAATCACAACCCACCAAGAACAACCAACACCACCACCATGGATTCTCTAAAATTAATTAATAAAAATTTTTGAAAGCAACTTTATTATGCTCCTGTTTTATTTTTACTAATTGTAGACTATATATTTTTTTATATTTCTTCATTTTGATATATAACATCAATCACGAAATCTACTTTTATGCAATGTTTAAGGTTGACATAAAGTCTCAAATTTTTTTTAGCCAACGTTATGCAGTAAGTTCTGGCAACCTATTTACGACTCCACACGATAACGTATATAATATGTGAAAACAAACGTTGCTACTGCTTTCAAACACTTTCGCGGTACTTTGTGGCAACCTAAAATTGTTTCCTGGGATCTTCCAACACTGCCACCAATCACCACCATCTACTAACACTGCCACCAATCACCACCATCTACCAACACTGCCACCAACCTCCACCATCTACCAACACTGCCACCAACCCCCACCATCTACCAACACTGCCATCAAACACCACCATCTACCAACACTGCTACCATCCACCACCATCTACCAACACTGCCACCAAACACTACCATCTACCAACACTACCACCAATCTCCAAAATCTACCATCACTGCCTCAACTACAACCATGTTCCAACACTGTCACCAACCACAACCATGTTCCAACACTGTCACCAAGCACAACCATCTACTACCACTGCCACTAACGAAAGAACAACCACCACAACAACGGATTTTACATTAAGTAAAAATAAAGAAGTTAATAAAAAATGTGAACCACCTTTATTATGCTCCTGTTTTATTTCAACTAATATTTTGTATATCATTTACAATCTTTATTTTAATATTTAGGTTTCTATATATATCATAAATAGGAGAAACGACTTTTATGCATCATTGAAGGTTGCCACAAGGATTTTTTTCACCCAACGTTGTGTAGTAAGTTGTGGCAACCAATTTACGACTCTACACAAAAACGTATTGATTACTTAAAAACGAACTTTGCCTCAGCTCTCAAAAAACTTCCCAGGTATGTTCTGGCAACATGAATTGTATGTTGGGTAGTATACTTCAGGGTCTGGAGTGTATTGCAATGCCTAGAGTGTACATTTTGTCCAGGAGTGTATTTCAGGACATGGCGTTTACTTTAGAGTCTTGAATGTATTTCAGGGCCTGAAATGTACTTCAGGGTCTGAAGGGTACTTCTCATCATTATGTGTACTTCAGAGTCTGGAGTGTTTTTCAGGACCTGCAGTGTACTTCAGAGTCTGGAATGTTTTCCAGGGCCTGCAGTGTACTTCAGTGTCTGGTAGTACTTCATGGTCTGTTGTGTCTTTCAGGGATTGGGGTGCTTTGTAGGACCTGGATTGTACTTCAGGGCCTGGAGTGTACTTCACTTTGTGGAGTGTACTTCTCTTTGTGGAGTGTACTTCAGGGTCTGGAGTGTACTCTGGTGTGTCTGGGTCGAGGGAGGGGAAAGACGTACCGTGCGCGCTCCGTTAAAATCGTGACATTAACCGGGATTTCTTAGGACTACAGCCAGGGATTACTGATTACAGACATCACAAAGTGCATAGTGACCCCGTTGGAAAATTGAAAACAGTCATTAACAATGGAACTTTGTGTTAAATAGAGAATAAACGGGAGACCACGTGTGAGCCAGTGCCACGAGGCTTTGTGTACATATGTGTAGGCGATATGAGGAAAAAATAGTGGACAGTGATTTGTGGAACAATGAAGTGGAACGGGTATCACAACACACATAAGCTGGAAGTGTAGGAAAATCGTGCATAGAATATTATAAATATAGAATACTAGAAATATAGAATAGTGGCAAGAGGCGGCATCAGCAAGGCTGTGTTTACACAAGCTACGAGTTCTACGAAGATGGATCCAATAAAGAGGTAGACAAGACAGGCACAGGTATAAATACCTTGAAAAACGCAAAAACTGAACATATTTACAAATTCTACGCTAAAGGAATATGCAAATATGGAAAATTAGGAGCAAAATACAATTTTCTGCATCCTCGAAAATGCAGGAACATGTTGGCGAAGGGTACATGCCGTTTTGGAACAGGGTGTAGAGACTTTCACCCTAAATTATATCAATTTTCAATTAGGGACAAAAAATCCAACAATCTTCAGTGTCCGGAATTCCATATATGAGGTACACAGCGTTATAGACGGGAAGATCAATATGACACTATTGGAAATTTATTTAGAGGAAGGCAGAAACAGAGTAAAAAATATAAGAGAGAGAGGAACAGTCAGATGGAACCACTACAGGATTACAGAGGGGAAAGGAGATACCCACAAGACTGGAATACAAATTATCAACAAGCACACAGGTACTACACCACACAACACCCGTCCTACTACCAAAACTGGACGAATCACTTCCAAAACAACACACCCTGGACCTGGGTGGAGAGGGGGGGGGGGGGGGAGAACTACCAAAGCCCACCAAAAGTGACACGCAATGTGGGAAATCATTCATATTTGCACACATACAAGGCTTGAAACCAAAATCAAGAAATAAAGTTAAGTTCATAAATGGCCTCCTAATAGAATTGAACTCAATATTTGGTGGATTTACAGAAACCCACACAAAAGGCCAAATGGATAGTGAAATCTGGATTCTGAATTATAATCTATATAGATGTGACAGAGTAATTAGGTCAAGTGAAAGAGTAGGTCTGTATATTAAAGAGGAGCTGGCATGCACAGTGCTTCTGAACTCATCCAATGAGGTGGTAGAGGTACTTGGAATCAAGGTAGAAAATACGAATCTACTTATTATTTTAATATACAAACCGCCAGATGCAACAGTTGAGGAATTCACTGAACAGATCCACAAAATAGAGAATATTCTTGATAACCTAGCAAACTCAGCACCAGATATTATCTTCCTTGGAGACTTCAATCTACCCAGTTTAAAATGGAGAATAGTAAACAATAATATTATAGCAGGAAATCAACATGGAAATAACTAACCACAGGTCAGAGAACTACTGAGATTCTGTGACAAATTCTCGCTCAGTCAGCAGATTACAGAACCAACTAGGAACGAAAACACGCTGGACCTGATATTCACGAACAATGAGGAGCTAATCAGAGACATTACTGTCTCAGACACTACGTACTCGGACCACAAGCTCATTGAAGTGCAAACTAACATTAATAACGGTAGTAGGCCCAAGAGAAACAACAAGCGAGAAGGGTTATTCAATAAATTCAATTTTAATAATAAGAGGATAGACTGGGAGAAAATAACAGGGAACTTACAAACATTCAATGGGAAAATGTTCTAAGAAATAAAAATCCTACACAAGGAATAGAAAAACTGACTTCTGAAGCATATGAAGTCTGTCTGAAACATGTTCCTTTGAGGAAAGCCAGAAAGAGGTCAAATGTAGAAAGAGAACGCAGACGACATTACAAAAGGAGGAAGAAATTATCGGAAATGCTTCAGCAGACACGACTCTCCATACAAAGAAGAAATAATTTAAACAGGGAGATTGAAGAAATCGAACAGAGACTGAAGCATTTTTATCAGACTGAAGAAAGGCAATTAGAACAGAAAGCATTTCAAGAAATAAAGAAAAACTCAAAATATTTCTTCACATATGCTAAATCAAAAGCGAAAACCACTGCCAGTATTGGACCGATTCGTATTAGTGAAGGTTCATACACTGAGGATGACAAAGAAATTAGTGAAATCCTAAAAAAGCAGTATGAGAACATGTTTAGCACTCCGATACTCAGCATGAAAGTGGAAGATTCGGACAATTTCTTTATGAATGATTCTCAAACGCCTGTAAATTTAACCGATATCAACACGAGCGTGGCAGATTTTGAAAGAGCAATGGGCAATATGCCCATGCACTCAGCCCCGGGTCCAGACTCATGGAATTCAATATTTATAAAGAAATGCAAAGTGCCAGTAACACAGGCACTCAGTATAGTGTGGAGGAAGAGCTTGGACACAGGGGTGATTCCAGATGCGCTTAAAGCAGCAGACATTGCCCCTCTGCACAAGGGTGGTAGCAAAGCATTGGCAAAGAATTATAGACCAGTTGCACTAGTCCCACATAATAAAAGTATTTGAGAGAGTGATCAGCAGTCAGGTCACTAGATTCATGGAAACTAATGACCTCCACAATGCAGGTCAACATGGATTTAGAGCAGGAAGATCGTGCCTCTCACAGCTACTTGACCACTATGACAAAATCACTGAGGCATTAGAGGAAAAACATAATGCAGATGTCGTATACACAGATTTTGCAAAAGCATTCGACAAATGTGACCATGGAGTGATTGCACACAAAATGAGGTCAATGGGTATAACTGGTAAAGTAGGATGCTGGATACTCAATTTCCTGTCGAACAGAACACAAAGAGTAACAGTCAATCAAGTAAAATCGAGTACGAGCGCAGTTAAAAGCTCAGTACCTCAAGGTACAATCCTTGCACCACTGCTGTTCCTCATTCTCATATAGACAAAAACACAAGTCACAGCTTCGTGTAATCCTTTGCAGATGATACAAAAATCAGCATGAAAATTACCTCTGCTGAAGACATTGATAAACTACAAACAGATATTAACAAAGTTTTCGATTAGGCAGCAGAAAATAACATGATGTTTAACGGTGATAAATTCCAGGTACTCAGATACGGTAAAAATGAGAACCTTAAACATAATACAAGGTACAAAACACAATCGAATCTGCCCATAGTAGGAAAACAGCATGTCAAGGATTTGGGAATAATGATGTCCGACGACCTAACGTTTAGGGAGCATGAACAAGCAAGTATTGCATCAGCCAGAAAAATGATAGGATGGATTACGAGAACCTTCAAGTCCAGAGATCCCATCACAATGGTTGTACTCTTCAAATCACTTGTGTTGTCCCGTCTTGAGTACTGCTCAGTACTCACTTCCCCCTTCAGAGCAGGAGAAATTGCTGAAATAGAGGGAATACAGAGAACATATACGGCACGCATAGACGAGATAAAGCACCTAAATTATTGGGATCGTCTCAAAGCTCTCCAAATGTACTCACTAGAAAGGAGACGAGAGAGATACCAAATAATATACACATGGAAAATACTAGAGGGACAGGTCCCAAATCTGCACAGTAAAATAACAACGTACTGGAGTGAATGACATGGAAGAAAATGCAAAATAGAACCAGTGAAGAGCGGAGGTGCCATGGGCACAATCAGAGAACACTGTATGAACATCAGAGGCCCACGGTTGTTCAACGTCCTCCCAGCGAGCATCAAAAATATTGCAGGAACAACTGTGGACATCTTCAAGAGGAAACTAGATTGTTTCCTTCAAGGAGTGCCGGACCAACCGGGCTGTGGTGGGTATGTGGGCCTGCGGGCCGCTGCAAGCAACAGCCAGGTGGACCAAACTCTCACAAGTCAAGTCGGGCCTCGGGCCGGGCTTGGGGAGTAGAAGAACTCTCAGAACCCCATCAACCAGGTATCAACCAGGTACTTTACTTTCTGGAGTGTAAGTCAAGGCCTATAGTTTACTTCATGGCCTATAGTTTACTTCATGGCCTATAGTTTACTTCATGGCCTTCAGGGCATGGTGTGTGGTTCAGAGCATGGTGTCTTCAAGAAATGTCATGGAGCTTCAAGTCCTGATTAGTACTTCAAGGTCTAAAGTGTTCCTCAGGTCCTGCAGTGTCAATAAGAGTCAGAAGGGTACTTCAGGGCCGGGATCATGCATCAGGGTCTGAAGTGTATTTCATGGTCTGAAGTGTATTTTACATTCTTGAGTGTATTTCAGGGTCTGGAGTGTACTTTAGGGTCTGAAGTGTTCTTCACGTCTTTGAGTGTACTTCAGGGTCTGGAGTGTACTTTAGGGTCTGAAGTGTTCTTCACGTCTTTGAGTGTACTTCAGGGTCTGGAGTGTTCTTCGTGGTCATAAGTGCATTTCATATTTTGGAGAGTACTGCAATACCTAGAGTGGACCTCAGGTCCTTGATTGCGCTTCAGGATCTGTAGTGTACTTTAGGGTCTGGATTATTTTTCAGGATCATAAGTGTTTTTCAAGATCTGGAGCGGAATTCAGTTCCGGGAGTGTACTTCAAATCCTGAATTGTACTTCAGTGTTTGAAATGTGCTTCAGTGTTTGAAATGTGCTTCCGGGTCTGCAGTGTACTTCTGGGTCTAAAATGTAGTTGAAGGTCTGGAGTACACTCCAGGTCCCTGGAGAGTCCTTCAGGGACTTTAATGTATTTTAGGGGTCTTCAGTCTAGTGTAAAGATAGGAGAATACTTTTTGTCTTGGAGTGTATTTCAGAGCCTGAAGTCTACTTCATGGTCTGGAGTGTACTTCAGGGTATTGATTATACTACTGGATCTTAAGTGTACGTTAGGGCCTGGCATGTACTTATGCTCCTGGAGTGTACTTCAGGGCCTGGACTGTATTTCAGGGATTGGAGTGCACTTCAGGGTAAGTAGTATAAATTTGAAATATACTAGTAGTGGTAGTGTGGGTGGTGGTAATATATAGTGGTATATATTTAATATACCATATAGTGGTATATATTTAATATACCCTGGTGAGGCCACTCCAGACCGACAACCAGAGCGCAACTACATAGTCTCCTGAGACTGATGGATGCCTACTACTATATTTAATATTTGATGTGTTGGCAGGTGTGAAGGAGAGGGAGAACGCCACCCGCCGCCTCCTGGACACTCTGGACCAGCTGGAGTGTGTCAACAAGGCTCACCAAGCTGACAACCTCAAGCTGGAGGAGGAAAACACTCGCCTAAATACAGCGATTCATTTGCTCGAGGAGGACAACAGGAAGACTAAGAACGAAGTGCAACTTGCTCAGGAGGAGATTGTCCTATTAAAGTCCCAGATCCGTCAAGTGGAGGAAGACTCGAGGCTGGTCAAGGAGGAGATCCGTCAAGTGGAGGAGGACTCGAGGCTGGTCAAGGAAGAAAACAGGAAGACTAAGAATGATGTTCGTTTATCAGAGGAGGCGAATCGTCATCTAATGGCTGACATTCGTCAAATGGAGGAGGACTCGAGGCAGGCCAAGGCGAGGAACCGACAGCTGGAGCTGGCGGAGACCCAAGCCCAGGAGAGGGTCATGACGGCGTTGACGAGGATCACTGAGCTAGAGCGAGAGACACAACAGCTGCGAGACATGAATAATAACACAGCAGGAGAAAAAAGTCTTGTTCAAGAGCTACTCTCCGTCATGGCAGAAAAGAGTCGCTTGAGGGAAGAGGAACACGAGAAGTGCAAGAGGAATGTCAGTGAGCTGACCACAAGGTAAACTGTGCTACTTTACTTCTGACCTTCACTCTCCTTCCGCCTTCTTTTACCTTACTTCTGGGGGGAGTAAGAGGGAGGGCTGTGTGTATGAATGTGTGCATGAATGTATATGAATGGCATCAATCTTGTGAATCCTGTCCAGCATTCTTCTTAGATCTGTGCTTTGGACCGACATCGATGGCTTGAGGGCCAATGGGGACATCCTGGATTTTCCTCGATTGTTTGAGGGCCAATGGGGGCACCGAGGAGAGTGTAGTCAGGTGGCTCGACAACGAGAATGTCTGGAACAACAGTTTTTATTTGGCAGTGATGTCTGAGTTGCTGGAGACTATTTCGCATTTGAATGCATTGAGAACGAGGCCCAAAGCTGCTCCTTGCTTCTGGATTTTCCATATATCCTCCAAAATGGTATCTGGAGTTCCGCCGAGAGTACCACCTTTCAGGTACCAGATGTTTAGCTCGCTTGTCAGACTGTCAGTGACCTCTTTGATAGCTAAGCAGAAAAGGAGGGGGGCTAAGTGATCACCTTGTTGGACTCCTTCAAAGAAGTTTATTTCATGCTCCCCAAGGAGTGATGTCCTCAGGGACGCCGCCTGCCAAACACTTGTTGGAGAATCTGGTAAGTTCCATTAGAAGATCCTTTGCGGCATCTCCAAGCACTGGGTTCAGCATCTGTTTGATGTCCTGAGGTCTTAGCACAGGTTCATATATATATATATATATATATATATATATATATATATATATATATATATATATATATATATATATATATATATATATATTTATATATATATATATATATATGTCGTACCTAGTAGCCAGAACGCACTTCTCAGCCTACTATGCAAGGCCCGATTTGCCTAATAAGCCAAGTTTTCATGAATTAATTGTTTTCGACTACCTAACCTACCTAACCTAACCTAACCTAACTTTTTCGGCTACTTCACCTAACCTAACCTATAAAGATAGGTTAGGTTAGGTTAGGTAGGGTTGGTTAGGTTCGGTCATATATCTACGTTAATTTTAACTCCAATAAAAAAAATTGACCTCACACATAATGAAATGGGTAGCTTTATCATTTCATAAGACAAAAATTAGAGAAAATATATTAATTTATGAAAACTTGGCTTATTAGGCAAATCGGGCCTTGCATATTAGGCAGAAAAGTGCGTTCTGGCTACTAGGTACGACATATATATATATATATATATATATATATATATATATATATATATATATATATATATATATATATATATATATATATATATATATATATATATATATATATATATATATATATATATATATATATATATATACATATATATACATATAGGGAGGTACCACCACTGGTGCAATTATGGGGACCCACAGCCTCAGAGAAGGGAACACAGAGCATTCAAGGAAAAACTTGCCATTTAACTATGAATACGAAAGAGTGTTCGCTTCTCCTACCACCCCCCTTGTTTTTTTTATTATGGTGTATACTTTATTATGCAAGGTTATACAGTTACATATCTGATTTTATACAAAAAATGAACATTAAGAAGACACAAGAAAAAGTTCGCTTCCTAGAGGCTGTAAATTTCCTCGAACTCCTCCGACGCAGGGCAGGAACCGAGGATGCAGCGGCATTTCCCCTCTGGATCGCGACACTGAGGCGCTGAAAGAGAAAACTTGCCGCTCTAGGGTCTCTTGTGGTGTCAATGAGCTTGGAACCAAGATCCTTAAGAAACCTTCTTGCACTCTCACCCCATGGGCCTAGGGTCTCAGACCCTATTGGAACGAAGTTGTACCGTTGATCTAATTGTCTGTACTTGACTGACTTTTGTTTTTCTCTGTGTGTCGCTGCGGCTCTTGCTGTGCCGGCAGAGAGGGTGATGTATGTCGTTGCCAGGGTGGATACGCAAGTATAGTCCCTGAGTCCCTGAGTCCCTATAGTCCCTTTATATATATATATATATATATATATATATATATATATATATATATATATATATATATATATATATATATATATATATATATATATATATATATAAATGGAAATGTTCGTTTGTTGAAAATTGCTAATCTCCGAAAGTTCTTGACCGATTGCTTTGAAGTTTTCACACAATGTTCCATTTGCATCCGGCCAGGTTTTTATATGCATACTATATAGATGTCACGTCTGTGACAGTAAAAAAAACATGCTTTTTCTGAAATACTGTGTTTTTCATGTGTTTTTCATGTCAGTGAAATCTTCGAAACCTCTTTACCGATTGCTTTGAAATTTTGACACAACGTTCCATTCGAATAGTCGCGTTTTTTATATATCTACTATATACATGCCTCACCTGTGACAGGAAAAAACATGCCTTTTTTTAAAAACAGCGCCATCTGTTTGACGTAAGAGCAACACACGTTGTAATCTTCGAAAGTTCTTCACCGAATGCTTTGAAATTTTGATACAACGTTGCATTCAAATAGGCGCGTCTCTTTATATACCTACTATATAGATGCCACTTCTGTGACAGGTAAGAACATGCGTTTTTTGAAAAACAGAACCATCTGTTGCACATAATGGCAACATGTACACTATACTATATATATTACGAATTCCATTTCAGTGTTTCCGATTGCTATGATAAATTTGATTTTCATAGATTTCGATTTATTTTATTTTTTAGTGAATTATTTTGTGTGACATTGTGTTGGAATTGACGTGCGTTGTTTACCAGACTATTCATTTCGTGAGTATAGCTTATTTTTTTATTTTTTCATATTTTCGTTTCATTTTTTTAACTGTTTTTTATATTTCAGTGATGGGAACATCAGATCACTTGATGTTCCCAATTTACTTGTGGAAACATCAGACCATTTGGGAAGGCATCGGACGAGGGAGTGGGGAATGGTGGAAATGACGAGGGGACGGAAGTGAGAGATGGTGAGGAGGACGAGGGGACAATGGAGGAGGTAATAGTGGGGACGAACGAGGGGACGGGGGAGTTTGGGATGGTAAAGACGAGGGGATGGGGGAATGGAGAATGGTGGGGGAAGTCAAATAGACAGAGGAGTGGGGCATGGTGGGAAGGAAGAGGTGATGGTAGAGTGGGGAATGGTTGGGAGGCTGAGGAGACGGGAGAGGGGTGATTGGTGAGGAGGGCTGGGGGATAGGGAAGGCTGCTGGGCCTCAGCAGCGCGAAGCCGAGTATTGCTAGTATATATTTATATATATATATATATATTTTATATATATATATATATATATATATATATATATATATATATATATATATATATATATAAATATATATATATATATATTTATCAAATAGCTATATCAAATAGCCTCGGCTATCACCTCATTATGTCCGGTCGTGATGGTCAAGTGGATTAAGGCGTCTTGTACATACCAGTTGCGGTGCTTCTGGGAGTATGGGTTCGAGTCACTTCTGGGGTGTGAGTTTTCAGTTGCATATTGTCCTGGGGACCATTCAGGCTTGTTCGCATTTGTGTTCCTCACGTGTGCCCCAAAGAATGAGGTGATTTGGTAAAATGCTATGCCCAAGATTACTATCCGAGTGCCGGCGGTGGGGTGGTTCAAATAGCCTCGGCTATCACCTCATTATGTCCGGTCGTGATGGTCAAGTGGAATAAGGCGTCTTGTACATACCAGTTGCGGTGCTTCTGGGAGTATGGGTTCGAGTCACTTCTGGGGTGTGAGTTTTCAGTTGCATATTGTCCTGGGGACCATTCAGGCTTGTTCGCATTTGTGTTCCTCACGTGTGCCCCAAAGAATGAGGTGATTTGGTAAAATGCTATGCCCAAGATTACTATCCGAGTGCCGGCGGTGGGGTGGTTCAAATAGCCTCGGCTATCACCTCATTATGTCCGGTCGTGATGGTCAAGTGGATTAAGGCGTCTTGTACATACCAGTTGCGGTGCTTCTGGGAGTATGGGTTCGAGTCACTTCTGGGGTGTGAGTTTTCAGTTGCATATTGTCCTGGGGACCATTCAGGCTTGTTCGCATTTGTGTTCCTCACGTGTGCCCCAAAGAATGAGGTGATTTGGTAAAATGCTATGCCCAAGATTACTATCTGAGTGCCGGCGGTGGGGTGGTTCAAATAGCCTCGGCTATCACCTCATTATGTCCGGTCGTGATGGTCAAGTGGATTAAGGCGTCTTGTACATACCAGTTGCGGTGCTTCTGGGAGTATGGGTTCGAGTCACTTCTGGGGTGTGAGTTTTCAGTTGCATATTGTCCTGGGGACCATTCAGGCTTGTTCGCATTTGTGTTCCTCACGTGTGCCCCAAAGAATGAGGTGATTTGGTAAAATGCTATGCCCAAGATTACTATCCGAGTGCCGGCGGTGGGGTGGTTCAAATAGCCTCGGCTATCACCTCATTATGTCCGGTCGTGATGGTCAAGTGGATTAAGGCGTCTTGTACATACCAGTTGCAGTGCTTCTGGGAGTATGGGTTCGAGTCACTTCTGGGGAGTGAGTTTTCAGTTGCATATTGTCCTGGGGACCATTCAGGCTTGTTCGCATATATATATATATATATATATATATATATATATATATATATATATATATATATATATATATATATATATATATATTAGTATATTTTGGTAGCAGTCTTTCCTGTAAACTTATATTATTAAATATGACCGAAAAAGTAAGATTAATAATTCTAACACGAATTTTCTCAATCTTTCGTACATTTCTTTTCACTGTTGTAGGTAACTCAAAAATCAATTCTCCAAAATTCATTTTTATTTCTAGTCTGACGTGACACTTGAGCGTGTTTCGTAAAACTTATTACCTTTTCAAAGACTTTACACATACACAACTGAATAGAACTTACATATCTCCGATTTGTTTATATCTACATTTGAGTGAGGTGGATGGGGTGAGGTGGTATTAAATAGGGTACTAATTTCATCAACACAAGACAGAACACGAAACAATGGGTATTGAAATGGAAGTGATTGTAGAAAGCCTATTGGTCCATATTTCTTGATGCTTCTATATTGGAGCGGAGTCTTGAGGTGGGTAGAATATAGTTGTGCATTAATTGGCTGTTGATTGCTGGTGTTGACTTCTTAATGTGCAGTGCCTCGCAAACGTCAAGCCGTCTGCTATCGCTGTATCTATCGATGATTTCTGTGTTGTTTACTAGGATTTCTCTGGCGATGGTTTGGTTGTGGGAAGAGATTATATGTTCCTTAATGGAGCCCTGTTGTTTATGCATCGTTAAACGCCTAGAAAGAGATGTTGTTGTCTTGCCAATATACTGGGTTTTTTGGAGCTTACAGTCCCCAAGTGGGCATTTGAAGGCATAGACGACGTTGGTCTCTTTTAAAGCGTTCTGCTTTGTGTCTGGAGAGTTTCTCATGAGTAGGCTGGCCGTTTTTCTGGTTTTATAGTAAATCGTCAGTTGTATCCTCTGATTTTTGTCTGTAGGGATAACGTTTCTATTAACAATATCTTTCAGGACCCTTTCCTTCGTTTTATGAGCTGTGAAAAAGAAGTTCCTGTAAAATAGTCTAATAGGGGGTATAGGTGTTGTGTTAGTTGTCTCTTCAGAGGTTGCATGGCGTTTCACTTTCCTTCTTATGATGTCTTCGACGAAACCATTGGAGAAGCCGTTGTTGACTAGGACCTGCCTTACCCTACAGAGTTCGAAGAACTCTGTAGGGTAAGGCCGGGAAACAACTGGGGTAAGGCCGGGAACAACTGACCCTAAGAACTCTTAGGGTAAGGCCGGGAACAACTGACTGATATACGCTATCAGGTGGATGTTTCTCAGCTAGCGCTATATTCTCAGCACCTGTTTAATCACTTTGTCTTTATATTGTAGAGTACCGTCATCCCTATTCTTCATTTATGTTATTGTTTTTTACTTGTTTGTTTGCACTGTACATAGCCAAGAGATTGTCTTTGTTTTTAATTTGTTTTTATATTAATTAAAGTTTCATTGTTCATACTATGTGTTTTGTGTGTCTTCCCTTACTTTACCACAGACAAACAGCCAAGCAGTCTATCTTTTTTTTGTAAGTGTGACTAGGCATTGACACCAGCCATTAGGAGGACTGCCGAACATATATATATATATATATATATATATATATATATATATATATATATATATATATATATATATATATATATGTCGTACCTAATAGCCAGAACGCACTTCTCAGCCTACTATGCAAGGCCCGATTTGATTAATAAGCCAAGTTTTCATGAATTAATATATTTTCTCGAATTTTTTGCTTATGAAATGATAAAGATACCCATTTCATTATGTATGAGGTCAATTTTTTTTATTGGAGTTATAATTGACGTAGATATATGACCGAACCTAACCAACCCTACCTAACCTAACCTAACCTATCTTCATAGGTTAGGTTAGGTTAGGTAGCCGAAAAAGTTAGGTTAGGTTAGGTTAGGTAGGTTAGGTAGTCGAAAAACAATTAATTCATGAAAACTTGGCTTATTAGGCAAATCAGGCCTTGCATAGTAGACTCAGAAGTGAGTTCTGGCTATTAGGTACGACATATATATATATATATATATATATATATATATATATATATATATATATATATATATATATATATATATATATTATATTTTGTGGGCTTTATTATGTTTTAAATGGTTACAAGATATACATGGTTGATACAAAAAGTGCTTAAAGGTTAAGGAACTCTTGAAAAACACGACAATGAGAAACAAAGATAAATGTCACAGACAGGCTCGATCATTGTTGCAAGTCAAATACTTCTTCAAATTCCTCCAAAGTTGGACTAGTACCCAATACGCAACAGGCATTCTCCCTCTGAATCACAACACTGAGGCGCTGGAACAAGAAACTTTTGCTCTCTGGTCTTTTGTAGCATCGATCAATTTGTCCCCTAATTCCTTCAGGAACTTCAGTGCACATTTTCCCCACGAACCGAGGGTCTCCGAGCCGAAACTAAGTCGGTTGAGTTTTGTTGGGTTCCCATCCATATTGATGTCTCTTTAAATGAGCGTGCGGATGCTGCCGCCAGGGAAGCTGTCCGCTCTTGTCCCATCTCTCGTAAAGGTATTCCTTATTCCGACTTTTACCCGGTTATCCATTCCTCCATCCTTACCCGTTGGCAGGCTTGTTGGTCGTCTGTTACTGGTAACAAACTGCGTACTCTAAAGAGTTGTGTGTCCTCGTGGCCGTCCTCCTACCACCGTAACCGGCGATGGGAAATGGCTCTGACGAGGTTGCGTATTGGCCATACTCGCTTAACTCATGGTCACTTGATAGGGCGCCGCTCTGCTCCCTATTGTCCAAATTGTATTGTCCCTCTTACGGTCGTGCATATCCTTGTTGAATGTCCTGACTGCTTGGACGAGCGTGTGTCTTGTTTTCCGACCGTCCCTCGTGGTCGCTTGTCCCTCGTGGTCGCTTGTCCCTCGATAGAATTTTTGGCAACTCGGATACTTTTGATGTAGTTCGCCTTATGGGTTTCTGGTCTCATATTGGCATCCTTGGTGATATTTAGCGCCCTCTGATTATCCTGCATATTTGATGGTGCTACATAGCCTTCCCAGTTTGGTGCCTTCTTTTGATAATTACTTACTTTCTTGCTCACTTGGGTACCTAGTTTTCTGTTGTTGCTGAGGGTCTTACTTGGTCTGCCGCGGCGGTGTTTGGTGTGTTTGAGGAGGCGGACTAGGTTGTCAGCCCTAGGAAAATCCCTAATTGCTTTATTGATGCATGAGGTCAGTGTCTTGCCTCCTCTGTCTGGTACACCTAAGCATGCGTTGCCAAACAGTAATATATTGTGCCAGGCTTTAATGGTATCTGGTTCATGAAGGGTATTTGACCCTCTGTTGACTTTTCAGATGAGGTCTGTATTTCCCGGCAGCAAATGGGCGAGATACCTTTGGGATGTGGGTGAGTGTCCTGGTTGACGTTGCTTTAATTGCTTCTAGCAGGTCATCTGTTGCAATGTAATCTGTTGCAATTTGCACTGGTGCATCAGGCTCCTGTGTGCTGCCTCCTCCCACAGGAAGCCTCCCTGACCCAACACAGTCACCATGCTGGCGTATGAGTCTGGAGACTGAGTTGATGCTGCGTTGCCTCCACAAACACTGCATGTGCCTCTCCTTTGGTTGGCTTCAGTAGGGGGTGAATAAATCCACAAGGGCCGTGACGAGGATTCGAACCTACGTCTGGGAGCATCCCTGATGCTGTCTTAATCGTCTGAGCTACGACATGGAAAAGAGTTGAAACCGAAGTTCTACCGAACTTAATGGATCCTGCAGCCTCTCCGATCCTCTCAGGATCCAGTAAGTCCAGTAGAACTTCGGTTTCAACTCTTTTCCATGTCGTAGCTCAGTTGATTAAGGCAGCGTCTGGGATGCTCCAGGACGTAGGTTCGAATCCTCGTCACGGCCCTTGTGGATTTGTTCATTTGATGCATCACGTTATTGTGATTTCTGTGTGTAATTCAGTAAGGGTGAGCTGGCTGGCAACGGTCTCTTCTGCCATCCCCTTAAGTGGAGTGACTGTCACCTTGCACTAGAGTATTTGTCTCTCCCTCATGGCTGGGGGTTACCTGGTGGTCTTCTATACCATGCGTCATGTCTAGGCAGATGCCTGGGAGGCTGAGCTGGTCCGGTCAGGAAGGAGGGGGAGGGGAAAGCGTGACCACCTGATCGTGGGAGGTGGGGGCGGTAGAGCGGACACTACACTCACTGCGGGGGGGGGGGGGGGGGGAAGGGGGGTATTGAAACACTACACACTGGTTTTGGGTTGACTCTTAACACTTGGATAATTTCCTTTTATATCATTAAACACTAGTAATGTATTCTGGCTCGCTGGGTGTGGTGCACTCAACACGATACTCGCAATGTTCACCACAGGACTGGACTATACGTATCTTTATCAAACACTTATTGGTACACTGGTGACCCCTTCTCTTGACCACACCACATATATCCGTCCACCCTTTCCTGGTGAGGACGCCGCAGGGCGTGTGACGTGTGTGGACGTGGAGTGACGGTTAGCGGAGGGTGACAGTGGGCGTTGGTCAACAGTGGGCGTGGGTGGACGATGGTCGTCGGGTCAGCCACCGGGAGTGGGATGCTGGGTAGGCTGGCGAGGCCTGCGGGAGGCTAGGAAGGGGGAGGGAGAGGGGTCCCGCCACAGGCAGTGGTCACACACAATTAACAGAAAGCTTCACTGGTGCATTATTTATCATTACAAACTCCCCTATATATGTATATGTATATATATATATATATATATATATATATATATATATATATATATATATATATATATATATATATATATATATACAATCTTTGGACAACACCCACCAGTGGGACTCGAACCCAGAAAGCACAACTACCTTCCAGTAGCTGCCATAACTAGTACGCTTTAACCCACTACACCATCAGACCCTACAAAAGAAGTAGAGACTTTGAGATATTTGAGATGTATATATATCTCGAAGTCTCTACTTCTTTTGTAGGGTCTGATGGTGTAGTGGGTTAAAGCGTACTAGTTATGGCAGCTACTGGAAGGTAGTTGTGCTTTCTGGGTTCGAGTCCCACTGGTGGGTGTTGTCCAAAGATTGTTAATCTTCACTTGTGGTTTATGCAAGTATAGGCTTATAGCATGGACACGAGTTCTCTCACATTGACAGTGGCTTGATGAAAAACGCAGACTAACCTCACACTTATCTGGCGCCCTCGGGAAGTGGAGATATTTGAGATGTATATATATCTCGAAGTCTCTACTTCTTTTGTAGGGTCTGATGGTGTAGTGGGTTAAAGCGTACTAGTTATGGCAGCTACTGGAAGGTAGTTGTGCTTTCTGGGTTCGAGTCCCACCGGTGGGTGTTGTCCAAAGATTGTTAATCTTCACTTGTGGTTTATGCGAGTATAGGCTTATAGCATGGACACGAGTTCTGTCACATTGACAGTGGCTTGATGAAAAACGCAGACTAACCCCACACTTATCTGGCGCCCTCGGGAAGTGGAGATATTTGAGATGTATATATATCTCGAAGTCTCTACTTCTTTTGTAGGGTCTGATGGTGTAGTGGGTTAAAGCGTACTAGTTATGGCAGCTACTGGAAGGTAGTTGTGCTTTCTGGGTTCGAGTCCCACTGGTGGGTGTTGTCCAAAGATTGTTAATCTTCACTTGTGGTTTATGCAAGTATAGGCTTAAAGCATGGACACGAGTTCTCTCACATTGACAGTGGCTTGATGAAAAACGCAGACTAACCTCACACTTATCTGGCGCCCTCGGGAAGTGGAGATATTTGAGATGTATAAATATCTCGAAGTCTCTACTTCTTTTGTAGGGTCTGATGGTGTAGTGGGTTAAAGCGTACTAGTTATGGCAGCTACTGGAAGGTAGTTGTGCTTTCTGGGTTCGAGTCCCACTGGTGGGTGTTATCCAAAGATTGTTAATCTTCACTTGTGGTTTATGCAAGTATAGGCTTATAGCATGGACACGAGTTCTCTCACATTGACAGTGGCTTGATGAAAAACGCAGACTAACCTCACACTTATCTGGCGCCCTCGGGAAGTGGAGATATTTGAGATGTATATATATCTCGAAGTCTCTACTTCTTTTGTAGGGTCTGATGGTGTAGTGGGTTAAAGCGTACTAGTTATGGCAGCTACTGGAAGGTAGTTGTGCTTTCTGGGTTCGAGGCCCACTGGTGGGTGTTGTCCAAAGATTGTTAATCTTCACTTGTGGTTTATGCAAGTATAGGCTTATATATATATATATATATATATATATATATATATATATATATATATATATATATATATATATATATATATTAGGGTCGTCAAATATTAGGGGGACTCCCGGTTTGCCTCCTGCCTTCTCATATATATATATATATATATATATATATATATATATATATATATATATATATATATGTTGTTAAATATGACCGAAAAAGTAGGATTAATAATTCTAACACGAATTTTCTCAATGTTTCTTTTTACTGTCGATGGTAATTGAAAAATCAATTCTCCAAAATTCATTTTTATTTCTAGTCTGACGCGACGCTTGAACGCGTTTCGTAATAACTTATTATATTTTCAAAGACTTTAGTTTACACACACACAACTGTAACCTGAAAAAAGAGTTTTACTTAATGCTAACATTGAACAGCTTGTCTTATATACTCGCATTTGGGTGAGGTGATATGTTGCAACAGTTTTGGATGAGATGAACAAACTTTTGACCAACACAAGACAGAACACGGTGCAATGGGTATAAATAGGATAAATGAGAGGGAAGAATGGAAGTAACAGCAAAGGGCCTATTGGCCCATACTTCCTCTTGATGCTTCTATATTGGTACAGAGTCTTGAAGTGGGTAGGATATAGTTGTGCATTAATTGGCTGTTGATTGCTGGTGATGATTTTTTGATATGTAGTGCCTTGCAGATATCAAGCTGCCTGCTATAGCTGTATCTATCGATGCTTTCTGTGTTGTTTGTTAAGACTTCTCTGGTGATGGTCTGGTTGTGGGAAGAGATTATATGTTCCTTGATGGAGCCCTGTTGCTTATGCATTATTAATTGCCTGGAAAGAGATGTTGTTGTCTTGCCTATATACTGAGTTCTTTGGGGCTTACAGTCCCTAAGTGGGCATTTGAAGGCATAGACGACGTTAGTCTCTTTTAAGGCGTTCTGCTTTGTGTCTGGAGAGTTTTTCATGAGTAGGTTGGCCGTTTTTTTTCGCGTCAGACTAGAAACAAAAATAAATTTTGGAGAATTGATTTTTCAGTTACCATTGAGAATAAAAAGAAACATAAGAAATATTGAGAAAATTCGTGTTAGAATTATTAATCTTACTTTTTCGATCATATTTAACAACATATCTTTACAAGAAAGACTGCGACCAAAATATACTAATATATATATATATATATATATATATATATATATATATATATATATATATATATATATATATATATATATATATATGTCGTACCTAGTAGCCAGAACGCACTTCTCAGCCTACTATGCAAGGCCCGATTTGCCTAATAAGCCAAATTTTCATGAATTAATTGTTTTCCGACTACCTAACCTAACCTAACTTTTTCGGCTACCTAACCTAACCTAACCTATGAAGATAGGTTAGGTTAGGTTAGGAAGGGTTGGTTAGGTTCGGTCATATATCTACGTTAATTTTAACTCCAATAAAAAAAATTGACCTCATACATAATGAAATGGGTAGGTTTATCATTTTATAAGAAAAAAATAGAGAAAATATATTAATTCAGGAAAACTTGGCTTATTAGGCAAATCGGGCCTTGCATAGTAGGCCGAGTACGACGTTCTGGCTACTAGGTACAATATATATATATATATATATATATATATATATATATATATATATATATATATATATATATATATATATATATATATGTATATATATTAAAATAATAGGGGGAAGGGAGTACCACCTCTGGCTGGATGAAGGGGGACCCATAGCCTCGGAGGAATCCACGCATAACGCATTGGAAAGAATGTAGGTCCCCTCCAATACAGTTTCTGTGTGCTTTTCTCCTTCCACCCCCTTCCTTTTTTTTTTTGTTTTTTTTTTTGCTTCATTGTGTACTTAAAGGTTACAAAACATACAAGACAAATGCCTAAAGGTTATGGATCTCTTGAAGCTCCTCCGCTTCCGGACAGGAACCGAGGACGCAGCAAGCATTTCCCCTCTGGATCGCCACACAAAAAACTGGAAGCCCTTGGGTCTCTGGTGACGTCAATGAGCTTGGAACCTAATTCCTTGAGAAATCCCAAGGCACTCTTGCCCCAGGGGCCACGCGTCTCAGACGCTATGGGAACAAAGAGGTATTGACCTTCCAGTCGCCTGTACTTGAGTGATTTTGCTGTTTCCCTGTAGTTGGCCGCCCCACCTGCTTGATCAGCTCCGAAGTGTACATAGGTGTCAGCCAGGGTGGATACACATGTGTAGTCCCACACCAACTGTCTACCCTCCTTCCATGAGTATATGGTGATGCCATCAGGGCGAAGTGCGGGGAAATCCGGGTTTTGGACCCCTAGGAATCGAGGTTCTCTCTCCGCTGGGCACCTAGCTGAGACGAGGCTTCTCTTGATGATGTCATTGACCTCGTTGTGTCTTGCATGCCAGCCCTTTGTGCTTCCGCAATGCAACCCATGCAGTCCGTATTGGTCTGCTTCTACCCTGTTGCAAATACACTTGTATTCAGTGTGAATTGGGGCACCAAGGCGGAGGGCCCCTGCTACACGAAGGGATTCTGGATCTAGACGCGTGCCCATTGCTGACATGGGTACTGCCAGGAGGAAGTCTCCTGCATGGGGGGCACGCACTGCTCTGAGGCGGGCTTTCTCCTTGTCTGATGTTGACGCACTGAGCATGGCATCAGCTACTTTTTCCACTAGAGGGTGGTCCCAGCCGGACTGTTTGTGTTGTTTTGTTGGCTCTATAATGGTTGCTGGGGCTGTAAGAACATCCCACTGATTTGAACATTCAGTGAAAGCAGGATCGTGTATTCCTGCTGAATCTCTCAAGGTTGCAGGTAAGATATCTCTGACGAGGTCGTGCGATGCGTGGGAGGAGGAAAGGAAGGCTGGTAGAGCAATTTGGGAGGCTGTGCGGACACCAAGGCCGCCTAGTCTTACAGGAAGGGTTGCTTGTTCCCACTGAGGATCGTCCAATGGCAGGTTCAGGACTTTCACCAGCATGGACCTCAGAAGGGTGTCATTCACATTTAACTTAGGGCTGCTGTAGGATGGAGAACATCCCAGAAAGTAGGTCAACTTAGGGAGAGACAGGCATCTTGTGAGGAGAAAGAGAGCATCATGGGCATCAATCTTGTCAATCCTGTCCAGCATTCTCTTTAGATCAGTGATTTTTGCAACCAGGACCTCCTCGATTGCTCGTGGGCCAATGGGGACACCCAGGAGAGTGCAGTCCGGTGGCTCGACAACGAGAATGTCTGGAAGAACATTTTGTATTTGCCCAGTGATGTCTGGGTTGCGGGAGATTATTTCACATTTGGATGCATTGAGAATGAGGCCTAAGGCTGCTCCATGCTCCTGGATTTTCCTTGTATCCTCCAAAATGGTTTCCGGGGTTCTAGCGAGAGTGCCATCATCCAGGTACCAGATGTTTAGCTCGCTTGTCAGATTATCAGTGACCTCTTTGATAGCTAGGCAGAAAAGGAGGGGTGCTAAGGGGTCACCTTGTTGGACACCTTCACAGATATATATATATATATATATATATATATATATATATATATATATATATATATATATATATATATATATATATATATATATATATATATATATACATATATATATACCTATATATACATATATATATATATATATATATATATATATATATATATATATGTCGTACCTAGTAGCCAGAACTCACTTCTCAGCCTACTATTCAAGGCCCGATTTGCCTAATAAGCCAAGTTTTCCTGAATTAATATATTTACTATAATTTTTTTCTTATGAAATGATAAAGCAACCCTTTTCTCTATGTATGAGGTCAATTTTTTTTTATTGGAGTTAAAATTAACGTAGATATATGACCAAACCTAACCAACCCTACCTAACCTAACCTAACCTATATTTATAGGTAAGGTTAGGTTAGGTAGCCAAAAAAAGCTAGGTTAGGTTAGGTTAGGTAGGTTAGGTAGACGAAAAAACATTAATTCCTGAAAACTTGGCTTATTAGGCAAATCGGGCCTTGAATAGTAGGCTGAGAAGTGCGTTCTGGCTATTAGGTACGACATATATATATATATATATATATATATATATATATATATATATATATATATATATATATATATATGTCGTACCTAGTAGCCAGAACGCACTTCTCAGCCTACTATGCAAGGCCCGATTTGCCTAATAAGCCAAGTTTTCCTGAATTAAAATATTTTCTCTATTTTTTTTCTTATGAAATGATAAAGCTACCCATTTCAATATGTATGAGGTCAATTTTTTTTATTGGAGTTAAAATTAACGTAGATATATGACCGAACCCAACCAACCCTACCTAACCTAACCTAACCTATCTTAATAGGTTAGGTTAGGTTAGGTAGCAGAAAAAGTTAGGTTAGGTTAGGTTAGGTAGGTTAGGTAGTCGAAAAACAATTAATTCAGGAAAACTTGGCTTAATAGGCAAATCGGGCCTTGCATAGTAGGCTGAGAAGTGCGTTCTGGCTACTAGGTACGACACATATATATATATATATATATATATATATATATATATATATATATATATGTCGTACCTAGTAGCCAGAACGCACTTCTCAGCCTACTAGGCAAGGCCCGATTTGCCTAATAAGCCAAGTTTTCATAAATGAATTGTTTTTCGACGACCTAACCTACCTAACCTAACCTAACCTAACTTTTTTGGCTACCTAACCTAACCTAACCTATAAAGATAGGTTAGGTTAGGTTAGGTAGGGTTGGTTAGGTTTGGTCATATATCTACGTTAATTTTAACTACAATAAAAAAAAATTGACCTCATACATAATGAAATGGGTAGCTTTATCTTTTAATAAGAAAAAAATTTGAGAAAATATATTAATTCAGGAAAACTTGGCTTATTAGGCAAATTTGGCCTTGCATAGTAGGCTGACAAGTGCGTTCTGGCTACTAGGTACGACATATATATATATATATATATATATATATATATATATATATATATATATATATATATATATATAACTATATATATATATAGGTGTGAGTTTTCAGTTGCATATTGTCCTGGGGACCATTCAGGCTTGTTCGCATATATATATATATATATATATATATATATATATATATATATATATATATATATATATATATATATATATATATATATATATATATATATATATATATATGTCGTACCTAGTAGCCAGAACTCACTTCTCAGCCTACTATTCAAGGCCCGATTTGCCTAATAAGCCAAGTTTTCCTGAATTAATATATTTACTATAATTTTTTTCTTATGAAATGATAAGGCTACCCTTTTCACTATGTATGAGGTCAATTTTTTTTTATTGGAGTTAAAATTAACGTAGATATATGACCGAACCTAACCAACCCTACCTAACCTAACCTAACCTATATATATAGGTAAGGTTAGGTTAGGTAGCCAAAAAAAGCTAGGTTAGGTTAAGTTAGGTAGGTTAGGTAGACGAAAAAACATTAATTCATGAAAACTTGGCTTATTAGGCAAATCGGGCCTTGCATAGTAGGCTGAGAAGTGAGTTCTGGCTACTAGGTACGACATATATATATATATATATATATATATATATATATATATATTTATATATTTATATATATATATATATATTTATATATATATATATATATATATATATATATATATATATATATATATATATATATATATATATATATATATATATATATATATATATATATGTCGTACCTAATAGCCAGAACGCACTTCTCAGCCAACTATGCATGGCCCGATTTGCCTAATAAGCCAAGTTTTCCTGAATTAATGTTTTTTCGACTACCTAACCTACCTAACCTAACCTAACCTAACTTTTTCTGCTACCTAACCTAACCTAACCGATAGAGATAGGTTAGGTTAGGTTAGGTAGGGTTGGTTAGGTTCGGTCATATATCTACGTTAATTTTAACTCCAATAAAAAAAATTAACCTCATACATAATGAAATGGGTAGCTTTATCATTTCATAAGAAAAAAATTTGAAAAAATATATTAATTCAGGAAAACTTGGCTTATTAGGCAAATCGGGCCTTGCATAGTAGGCTGAGAAGTACGTTCTGGCTATTAGGTACGACATATATATATATATATATATATATATATATATATATATATATATATATATATATATATATATATATATATATATATATATATATATATATACATAAGCCAGAACACTGGCTTTGTATCTTTGGGGGCACTCACTTTTACCGTTCAGGCATAATCCTATGTTGGTAGGCTTAGTATACACGTTGGTGCTTAAAAAGGTTCCTGTTTTTGTTATTAGTATATCCAAGAATGGCAGACTGTTATTTTCACTATTTTCGTGTGTAAATCGGAGTACTGACTGTCTCTAGATGGCTTTTAAGATCAAATAGTTCGTCTGAGTCTTTTACTATGACGAATATGTCGTCTACATAACGGAAATATACAGTTTTTTTTTGTCTGCTACTGAAAATATGGCAGTTTAAGATGCATATATGCAATTGAAAACTGTCCGGTCGTGATGGTCGAGTGGTTAAGGGATCCTGAACATCAGTTGCAGAGTGCTTCTGGCAGAATGGGTTCGAGTCACTTCTGGGGTGTGAGTTTTCAGTTACATATATGCCTGGAGACCGTTCAGGCTTGTTCGCATTTGTGTTCCTCACGTGTGCCCCAAAGAATGAGGTGATTTGATAAAATACCATGCCCATGATTACCATCAGAGTGCCGGCGGGAGGATGGGGAATTAGCCTCGGCTACCATCCTCTTTTGTCCGGTCGTGATGGTCGAGTGGTTTGTCGTGACGCTGAACCCCTTTTCATTCCGAACACAGCGATTACACAACACATAACACCTTGCCTCAGCAACCGTTACTACCACCATGTACTCCTACACACACCAGACCCTTGAGGCGTACCACTAGGTTTGTACTGGAACACAATGAGTGAACATATGGAAGGTATTTAAAGGCCGTCGGGTTTTGTCAATTAATTACAAAGAATAGACTCTGACAAATAATAACATATTAACATACTCTATTAGGTCAATACAATTCCAATACCCATAGACCACTTGACCTCCGCGATCACCACCCAAACTCGTAACTTCCGCCTAAGTCCCTAATACAGAATGATTACTACAACGCTCCACACCCGGTTAGTCTTTCATTCAATACTCACATACTGCAGACTTAACTTGGTCACTAAGATCACATCAGGCTCTCGCATAGCTGTCTGCTTCACTTCGCTGCTGCCGCCAACGGAGATCCAGAGGACTTCTCGGTTCAACTCCCACAATCAGACTGACTTTAGCCAACCATGGCCTCAAACATTTCACCATGCCTCTCAAGGAAGGTATAATCCGATTAACCTTATCCCTAGAGCGGTAACCTTGATCCTAGAAGCCTGACGAAGAATAATTCCTCTTTCCAGGAATTATTAATTTGGCTGAACAGCTTCGGTCTTAATCCATTGACCTTTCTTAGATATGTGATCCATAGTCTGTCTACTTAACATGTACTTCCAATCATCATTCGTTAAGTGTTGTAGTAATGCTCCTCTAGCTAATAATTCCTACTAACTTGTGGATTACAACAGGTTAAGGGATGCTGTATATCACTTGCAGAATGCTTCTGGCAGTATGGGTTCGAGTCACTTCTGGGGTGAGTTTTCACTTATATATATATATATATATATATATATATATATATATATATATATATATATATATATATATATATATATATATATATATATATATATTTATATATATATATATATTTATATATATATATATATATATATATATATATATATATATATATATATTTATATATATATATATATATATATATATATATATATATATATATATATATATATATATATATATATATATATATATATATATATATATTTATTTATGTACATTAGTATATTTTGATAGCAGTCTTTCTTGTAAACATATGTTGTTAAATATGACCGAGAAGATAAGATTAATAATTCTAACACGAATTTTCTCAATATTTCTTATGTTTCTTTTCACTGTCGATGGCAATTGAAAAATCAATTCTCCATATATCATTTTTATTTCCAGTCTGACGCGACGCCTGAACGTGTTTCGTAATAACCTATTACATTTTCAAAGACTTTAGCTTACACACACAACAGCCTGTAAACACCGAAAATACATCCATACTTATACTCCCATTTGGGTTAGGTGATTGACATTTGCACATGATAGAACCAATAGGTATAAAAACATAAGAATGGAAGTAACTGCAGAAGGCCTATTGTCCCATAACATCAACACTTCCTCTTGATACTTCTATATTGGCTCGAAGTCTTGAAGTGGGTAGAATATAGTTGTGCATTAATTGGCTGTTGATTGTTGGTGTTGACTTTTTGATGTGAAGTGGCTCGCAGATGTCAAGCCGCCTGCTATCGCTGTATCTTTTCGATGATTTTTGTGTTGTTTGTTAAGATTTCTCTGGTGATGGTCTGGTTGTGGGAAGAGATTATATGTTCCTTGGTGGAGCCCTGTTGTTTATGCATTGTTAATCGGCTGGAAAGAGACGTTGTTGTCTTGCCTATATACTGAGTTCTTTGGGGCTTACAGTCCCCAAGTGGGCATTTGTAGGCATTGGCGACGTTGGTATCCTTCAAGGCATTTTGTTTGGTGTTGAGTTTCACTTACGAGATGGAGAAGGATGGGAAGCTGCCCTTTCTAGATGTAACAGTCATGGAAAGGAGCGGAGGCTTCCACACTGCAGTCTTCACTAAGAAAACAAACATAGGAATGTGCCTTAATGCCAATAGTGACTGCCCAGACAGGTACAAGAGGAGTGTTGTCAACGCTTTCGTGCGTTGACAACGCTTCCAATGCATATCGACCTTGCTTTCAGCCACAGCTCAGGATGGAAGCAAGTATATGAAGAACTCTGTAGGGTAAGGCAGGTCCTAGTCAACAACGGCTTCTCTAATGGTTTTGTTGAAGACATCATGAAGAAGGGAGCCGAGCGGACAGCACGCTGGACTTGTGATCCTGTGGGTTCGATCCCAGGAGCCGGCGAGAAACAATGGGCAGAGTTTCTTTCACCCTATGCCCCTGTTACCTAGCAGTAAAATAGGTACCTGGGTGTTAGTCAGCTGTCACGGGCTGCTTCCTGGGGGTGGAGGCCTGGTCGAGGACCGGGCCGCGGGGACACTAAAGCCCCGAAATTATCTCAAGATGACTCAAGATAAGATCATAATAAGAAAGGTGAAACACCACATAACCTCGGAAGAGTCAACTAACAAAACACATGTACCCCCTCTTAGACTATTTTACAGGAACTTCTTTTCGACGGCTTACAAAACGGAGGAAAGGGTCCTGAAAGATATTGTTGATAGGAACGTTATCCCTACTTACAAAAATCAGAAAATACAATTGACAATTTACTATAAAACCAAAAAAACGGCCAATCTACTCATGAAAAACTCTCCAGACACCAAGCAGAACACCTTGAAGGATAATAACGTCTTCTATGCCTTCAAATGCTCACTTTGGTACAGTAAGCCCCAATGAACTCAGTATACAGGCAAGACTATACGTCTCTTTCCAGGCAATTAACAATGCATAAACAACAGGGCTCCATCAAGGAACATATAATCTCTTCTCACAACCAGACCATCACCAGAGAAATCTTAACAAACAACATAGTAATCATCGATTGATACAGCGATAGCAGGAGGGACAGTTTTCAGTGATGGGACATCTGCGAGGCACTATATACATGCTTCACCTGTGACAGGAGAAAACATGCTTTTTTTGAAAAACAGCCCCCTCTGTTGGACGTATGTGCAACACTGTGTAATCTGGGAAAGTTCTTCACCGATTGCTTTGAAATTTTGACACAACGTTGCATTTGAATAAGCACATCTTTTTACATACCTACTATGTAGATGCCACTCCCGTGACAGGTAAAGACTTGCGTTTTTGAAAAACAGCGCCATCTGTTGCACATAATAGCATCATGCTCGCTATACTAAATATGTCACAAATACCATTTCACTGTTTCCAATTGCATTGATAAATTTAATTTTCATAGATTTCGATTTATTTACTTTTTTATTTAATTATTTTATGTGACTGTGATGGAATTGAGCAGTGTTGTTTACCATACTGTTCATTTCGTAGGTATAAGTATAGATGCCACACCTGTGACAGGTAAAACTATGCTTTTTTTAAAAAAACAACGCCATCTGCTGCATGTAAGAGCAACACACATGCTATTCTAAATATGTTACAATTCCATTGCAATGTTTCTGATTGCATTGATGAATTGAATTTTCATTGATATTGATTTATTTTCATTTTGATTTAAATATTTTGTGTGAATTGTGTTGGAATTGAGCTGTGTTGTTTACCATACCGTTCATTTTGTGAGTATATTTTATTTTTTTATTTTTTCATATTTTTATTTCCTTTTTTTAACTGTTTTTCTTATATTTCAGTGATGGGAACATCAGATCACTTGATGTTCCCAATTTTCTAATGGGAACATCAGACCATTTGGGAAGGCATCGAACAAGGGAGTGAGAAATGGTGGGGAGGACGAGGGGACAAGGGAGGAGGTAATGGTGGGGGAAGGACGAGGGGACGGGGGAGTTTGGGATGGTGGGGACGAGGGGATGGGGGAAGGGAGAATGGTGGGGAGGACAAAGGGACAGCGGAGTGGGGCATGGTGGGAAGGAGGAGAGATGGTGGAGTGGGGAATTATAGGGAGGACGAGGGGACGGTGGAGTGGGGAATGGTTGGGAGGCTGAGACTGGTGAGGGGGGAATGGTGGGGAGGTCTGGGGGACAGGGAAGGTTGCTGTGGCCGGGTACTGCCAGTGTGTATATATATATATATATATATATATATATATATATATATATATATATATATATATATATATATATATATATATATTTGCTTTATTGTGTATTTATTTATATATATTTCATATAATTTAAATATATATAAATATATTGCTATATAGGCTATGGGTCCCTATAAATGCACCACCTCTGGTGCAATTGTAGAAACCCATAGTCTTGGATAAGAAAATAAGAAGTATTCAGAGAAAACCTTGAGGATTCTCACTGAACTCTTTAATATTATTTCTCTTACCACCCCTATTCTGTTGTATATATACATATATATATATATATATATATATATATATATATATATATTCGTTTTATTTAAACTTTGTTACAAAAAAGGAGTTACATATAGGGTCCTAAGATCATAAGTATAGTTCCTCTAGCTCCTCATATGGCGGGGGAGGAATCCTTTATGCAGTGTGCATTTTCCCTATGCATTGCTATGCTGAGGCGATGGAAAAGGAATTTGGTAGCCATTGGGTCTCTTGTTTCAATTAGCCAATAACCCAGTTCCTTAAAAATAACTGGGGGCACTCTTACCCCAGGCGCAGAGTGTCTCAGAAGTAATGGGGACAAAATTATAGTGGTGATCCAGTTCACTGTACTTATGGGATTTGGCTGCTTCTCTGTGAATGGCAGCGCCACCCAATTGTGTAACACTGTAGGTGTTAGCCAGGATTGTAATGCATGTGTAGTCCCATACAAACTGTTTTCCATTCTTCCAGGGGGTTCAGTGTGATACCGTCTGGGCGATATATATATATATATATATATATATATATATATATATATATATATATATATATATATATATATATATATGCAAACAAGCCTGAATGGTCCCCAGGATTACATACAACTGAAAACTCAAACCCCAGAAGTGACTCGAACCCATACTCCCAGGAGCAACGCAACTGGTATGTACAGGGACGCCTTAATCCGCTTGACCATCACGACCGGCCATAAGGAAGTGATAGCCGAGGCTATTTGAACCACTTCCCCGCCGGCACTCGGATGGTAATCTTGGGCATAGCATTTTATCAAATCACCTCATTCTTTGGGGCACACGTGAGGAACACAAATGCAAACAAGCCTGAATGGTCCCCAGGACTATATACAACTGAAAACTCACACCCCAGAAGTGACTCGAACCCATACTCCCAGGAGCAACGCAACTGGTATGTACAGGGACGCCTTAATCCGCTTGACCATCACGACCGGCGATAAGGAAGTGATAGCCGAGGCAATTTGAACCACTTCCCCGCCGGCACTCGGATGGTAATCTTGGGCATAGCATTTTATCAAATCACCTCATTCTTTGGGGCACACGTGAGGAACACAAATGCAAACCTCGGCTAATAGCCTCGGCTATCACTTCCTTATGTCCGGTCGTGATGGTCAAGCGGATTAAGGCGTCCCTGTACATACCAGTTGCGTTGCTCCTGGGAGTATGGGTTCGAGTCACTTCTGGGGTGTGAGTTTTCTTTTGTATATAGTCCTGGGGACCATTCAGGCTTGTTTGCATTTGTGTTCCTCACGTGTGCCCCAAAGAATTAGAGAATGCCCCCCCCAAAGAATGCCCCACGTGTGCCCCTTCATTAATAACTCTAACACGAATTTTCTCAACATCTCTTTGTTTTTCTTCACTATCGGTGGTAATGGAAATATCAATTCTCTAAAATTCAATTTTATTTATGGTCTGACACCTGAACGCGTTTCGTAATGGCTTATTACATTTTTAAAGACTTAATTTACACACAAATTTATCGTACTTACACTCTATTGGGTGAGGTGATATGGTACAAAAGTTTTGGGTGAGGTGAACAAACTTGTGAAAACACAAGACAGAACACGAAACAATGGGTATTCCTTGGATATGAAAGCATAAGAATGAAAGTAACTGCAGAAGGTCTATTGGTCCATGCTTTCTCTTGCTGCTTCCATATTGGTCCGGGGTCTTGAAGTGGGTAGAATATAGTTATGCATTAATTGGCTGTTGATTGCTGGTGTTGACTTCTTGATGTGTAGTGCCTCGCTGATGTCCAGCCGCCTGCTATCGCTGTATTTATCGATAATTTCTGTGTTGTTTGTTAAGATTTCTCTGGTGATGGTTTGGTTGTGAGAAGAAATTATATGTTCCTTAATGGAGCACTGTTGTTTAGGCATTGTTAATCGCCTGGAAAGGGACGTTATTTTCTTGCCTATATACAGAGTTCTTTGGGGCTTACAGTCCCCAAGTGGGCATTTAAAGGCATAGACGACGTTGGTTTCCTTCAAGGCGCTCTGCTTGGTGTCTGGGGAGTTTTTAATGAGTAGATTGCCCGTTTTTTTGGGTTTTATAGTAAATTGTCAATTGTATTTTTGTATTTTTGTCTGTAGGGATAACGTTCTTATCAAGAATATCTTTCAGGACCCTTTCTTCCATTTTATGAGCCGTCGAAAAGAAGTTCCTGTAAAGTAGTTTAATAGGCGGTACAAGTGTTGCGTTGGTTGACTCGTCAACCATATGAAAGTAATAAATATTTGTAAACCAATATAAGTAAAATGAAAAACATGACAAGGGAAAACATTGACAAATGTCAAAGACAGATTCGATCATTGTTGCAAGTCAAACACTTCTTCAAATTCTTCCGAAGATGGACTTGTGCCAAAGATGCAACAGGCATATTCCCTCTGAATTGCAATACTGAGGAGCTGGAACAAGAAACTTTTCGCTCTCTGGTCTTTTGTAGCTCTGATCAATTTGTCAGCCAATTCCTGCAGGAACTCGCTCTGGCGAGAACCAAAGAGCTCTGGCTCTTTGGTCCCGCCTCTCAACTGTCAATCAACTAATGTACAGGTTCCTGAGCTTACTGGGATCTGTTATATCAACACTTGAAGCTGTGTGTGGAGTCCGCCTCCACCACAACACTTCCTAATGCATTCCATTTATCTACTACTCTGACACTGAAAAAATTCCTTGTAACGTCTTTATGGCTCATTTGGGCACTCAATTTCCACCTGTGTCCCCTAATGCGTGTGCCCCTTGTGATAAATAGCCTGTGTTTATCAACCCTATCAATTCCTCTGAGAATCTTGTATGTGGTGATCATGTCCCCTCTAACTCTTCTGTCTCCCTGTGACGTGAGGTTTAATTCCCGTAGTTTCTCCTCGTAGCTCATACCCCTCAGTTCGGGTACTAGTCTGGTGGCAAAGCTTTGAACCTTTTCTAGTTTAGTCTTATGCTTGAGTAGATTTGGACTCCATGCTGGAGCCGCATATTCCAGGATTGGTCTGACATATGTGGAATAAAAAGTTTTGAAAGATTCCTTACACAAGTTTCTAAAGGCCGTTCTTATGTTAGCCAACCTGGCATATGTCGCTGAAGTTAACCTCTTGATATAAGCTTCAGGGGACAGATCTGGCGTGATATCAACCCCCAGGTCTTTCTCTCTCTCTGACTCTTGAAGTATTTCATCTCCAAATGATACTTTGTATCTGGTCTCCTGCTCCCTACACTTATCATCATTACATTTCATTTGCTTGGGTTAAACTCTAACAGCCATTTGTTCGGCCATTCCGGCAGCTTGTCCAGGTCTTTTTGAAGCCTCAAGCTGTCCTCCTCTGTCTTAATCCTTCTCATCCTTCTCTCCTTCTGTGTGTGTGTGTGTAGGTGATGAGAGGGGGAGTAGGTGAGTAAATGAGGTGGGTGAGGCAAAATGTAGGTGAGTAGTAGGTGATGCAAATGTCTGATCTTCGACCCTCCCCCCCCCCTAGGCCTAACTATGCATTCCATTTAAATTCCTCTCTTTCTCAATACAAGATTCCTTTGGTCTACTAAGTTACTTTTTCAAATCATTGTGTTACTCTCTCCCCCCATAAGTTAACTTCTATAGTGTATCATAGTTCATAAAAATAGTAAGGTATACAAGTCTTATTATTATTTTTAATATTTTACCAATCTATCTTAATGCGAAATAAGTAAGTTATCTTTTTCGTTTTCTCTGTAATAGAATCATTCATATTCATCTATATTTCATATAAGCTTGCCAAGACAATCTTCCCATATCACCTCATTACAAGTTATGTAGGAACAAATCTCTAACTCAACGGTATGCATGTATTAGTTCAACTTTTATTGATGTTTTATGAGTTATAAATATTATCAACTCGTTCTTTCAGGATCCCTGCCGTTACACAGTATCAAACAATTAGTCTTTTCCTCGTTTCAACTTCATCCTGCTCCTATGCATCAAGCAAACACTAATATCTCTACGCATCTTTGTGTTTATGACCTATGAATGTTATCAAGTTTATTGATTTGTATATTCCAACGTTGCTATTTAAGCATTAAAGATTCACTGTTTATGCTCCACAGTACAGTTCATAATGTGTACTTGCATATATGTGCTGTCCAAACATATTTCTCAAGATCTTTCATTTCGCATGACTTGCATGATAAGTTATAGATCTCAGATCTAACACTAGTCTTCACTTCCTGTACAATATGTACTGGTAGACCAATACAAATCGGTCCCAGAAATGTAAACTACACTTCTCTGCTATTATTAATTTTTCCTTTTATAATCTTATCTCCCTGTCATAACTAAGTTAATATTTTTACTTTCATCAAAGTCTTCCAAACTCATCATCATTATTAACTTTTTCCACAGTAAATTTTGTCCATGTCATAGCATTATTGTTTTTTATATCATAATAATCTATTTAAGTCACCTTTGCAGCAAGAAAACCTGCTGCCAGTATACACCTATATATATATATATATATATATATATATATATATATATATATATATATATAGGGGGGTACCACCTCTGGTGGAATTATAGGGACCCGCAACCTCAAAGAAGAGAACACAAAATATTAGTAATACTAACCGAAAGAGAACGTTGCAGGTAAGACAACATGACAGAAAGAGGGAGGTGGTGAAGGGGAACAGGAACAGGAGGGGGGAAAAGTCAAAGCACGACACAGGTGGAAGTGAGGGTGTTGAAAGGACCGCGCAAGGTAGCAATGACAGTGGCGATTTCGATGGTCCTGGAGAGCCAGGAAGCCAGTATCAACGTACAAGCTGAGGGTAAGAGTCCGACGAAAGGCATCAGAGCTGAGGCGCAACCCAATATGGTGCAAAGAATCAAGACGGCAAAGAGTAGAAGGAGAAACAGAAGAGTAAGCAAGGCAATCATAATCGAGTATAGACAGTATGAGAGAAGAATGCACAGAGAGGAGCGTGCGCCAATCCGTTCCCCAAAATGTATGTGACAGAACCTTAAGTAAGTTAATGATCTTAGAGCATTCAACACGGAGGTAAGAGATATGGGGCGACGAAGACAAACGAGTGTCAAAGATTAACCCCCCAAAGCTTCGCGGAATCTTTGTACACATGGGGATGACCATAAAGCAACAAAGAAGGACGAAGGGCGACATGCTTTCGAGTAAAAGTCATAGCACAAGTCTTAGTGGCAGAAAACTTGAAGCCATGGTTGGTGGCCCAAGACAACACGACATCAATCGCAAAGTTGAAGCCGCCGTTGAAGAAGAGGCGAATCATCACCCCGACAGCAAAGAGTAAGATCGTCGACATGAAGAGCGAAGAAGATGCCAGAAGGAAGGGAGGAAAGAAGATCATTGAGGGCAACTAGAAAAAGAGTAGTGCTCAGAATACTTCCTTGGGGTACACCTTCGTACTGCCGAAAAGAGGTAGAGAGTGTGGCACCAAGCCTGACTCAAAAGGAACGACGAGAGAGGAAGCTTTGGAGGAAGAGAGGGAGATTACTTCGAAGAATACTTATGGCAAGTATTCACTTCACAAATTAACAGATGGTTCTCACTTCTTGTGCCATACCTGGCCAGTAGTAATCTTGTAATAGGTCATGGTAGGTCATGTTGATGCCGTAATGGAACATCCGGTCATGGGTCAATACAAGAATATCATTATGTAAAGATGTTGGAACTACCAGCTGATTCACATTAGCCCAATCATTCTCTGTCTTAAGTTTACTGTGTCTGAATCTACAGTATAATAATTGATTATCATTGATAAAGAAACTTGGAATGGAATCAGTTTTAACCTGAGCCTAGAAGAACAAGGGAGTTAAAGAAATATCAGCTTGTTGTCACTTACGGATCTCCAACAGGTTGAGATTCGGTGGTAGGTCTTGTGATTCTCGGGGGTCAGCTGTGGCTACCTGTGGTGGTGGAGCGGCTTGAGCACGAGCTATCACTAGGACAGGCTAGGAGATGTCTGCTGTTTCTTCCATCCCCAGTACCTCTTCTTCTGCAGTATACTTCATTGCAGGGTCTTCTTCCATAGCTGAGTCACATACATGGGGTTTTTCACAGATGATTAAGTTTGTGAAGTCTTGTTGGTTAACCAAGTCGTTGCCCAGGAGAAGTTGAATTCCTGGCATGCGGTTATGTTTCTCCCAAATGGCGATTTGGAGTTCTCCACGAATGAAGCGGCAATCCAGGTGGTCTATGGCGAACGGATGTGGAGTGGTTGTAGTAAGGTCGGTGATGAGGAGGTTTTCTTCGGTGTAGGTGACTTTGGGTGCAGGGCTTTCAGTAGAATACTTTGTAGAGAAGCTGTGTCCCTCAAGATGTTCACTTAGACCTTTCCATCAGAATCTCTACCGTTGGAAAAGACAGTTCCTGGATACACATGTCTGTTAAATAAAGATCGGTAGCTGGAACAAGGCTATGCAATACAGGCTTATTAGGCTTGGGAGGTTGAGGTTTAGGCTTATGTGAGTCAGTGCTAGTTTTACAATGGGGATTGGTACATTTGTCGTTGGAGTGTCCAAATTTTTTACAATACCTGCAGTAGAGTGCATAGTTAACATCTATATCACTTACTTAAGCATGGCTGGACCAAGATTGTTTACTGGAATAGGAATCATATGATTTGTGAATTAAACTATGTGCATTAGCCAACTGTGCACACTTACTGAGGTTCTTCTCTCGCTTATTTTTTTTTTTATTCAGGAGTTCTTACATTCTAGTACAGCCACTAGTACGAGTAGCATTTCGGGCAAGTCCTTAATCCAATGTTCCCTGGAATACGACCCCCGCGAAGAATCGGTTTTACAACCAGGTACTCATTTTACTGTTGAGTTAAACAGAGGCTACAGTTGAGGATTTGCACCCAGTAAATCCTCCCCGGCCAGGATACGAACCCAGGACAAAGCACTCGCAGAACGCCAGGCGAGCGTCTTACCATTACGCCACGGAGACTGCTAAAGGTATATCTAAACCTTATCTGAAAGGTAAAGACGTACTGGGTTAGGTACACGGCGCATAAATTATTACATTAACATTTGGGTAATTAAATCTGCAAAGGTGGTGATCTGAGCTGACTCTAGTCATTTAATATAGTGTATAGTTTTGGTTTGTACATATTCAACATAGAATATGTTAGAGGCACTCGTTTTAACATAATCTCTGAAACGTCGTCGATAACTTTCGGTGAAAAGAAGGAATGCTTCAAGAATTGCTTGCTTTAGTATCTGGCCTGTCTCGGTGGTAAGAGTACTGAAGGTCAAGGCAGCTCTTCCTGTAAGATGAGCTCTGAGAAGTATCGACTATTGGTTTTGAGGCCAATTGAGTTGAGTAGCTAAAGCCTCAAATGAAGTGAAAATATAATCTGCCTCTGTCTCGACAGAGGCAGATTAATTTAATTCTCTGTCTTGACGAAAGGCGACATAATTTTGATACACTAAGTGGGGTTAAAACGTTGGGGTTAAAACGGTAGGTTGGCTTCTGCTTCCAGGCACTGAGTGATGTGGGTAGTGTCACGGGGGGTGGGCCGGGGCTCTGCTAGCACTCGGTTGCTAGGGGCTCAAAAGGCCGAATAATCAACCCCTCCGACTCCTGGGATTCACCGGAGTCTCCTTGGTCACACAGGAGAGGACCAACAATGCCCACCTCCGCAGGTCTTTGCTTCCACCACAAAAGGGGGTGCCACTGATTCACCCTGGAAGCCCTTCAGTCAAACACGGGGAAACTACTGTTAACAGTTCCGGCCTAGACCCGTGGAGGAGTGAAGGAAGACTCAGGCTTACCTTATAACCATAACCTCCCTGAGTCTTGCCTGCCAGACAAAAAGGTTGCAGGAACTCCTTTCCCGCCTGTCTTCTCTATCTTCTTCTTAACAAGGTCGCCAGCTGGGTTATTATATCTGCACCCCAGCAATGCAGTTCAGTGGGTGTATTATATATTGTTTGTAGCCAGAAGATTGCTACTCCCATAGATCTGCTACTAGACTCTCGGCCCAGGGTACTTTCCCAGGAAGGTCTTTGTGGCTTTACCTCTCTCTAGCCACTACGTTACTGGTTGCCACCATTCAGGCACTGATACTGATCGGATGGCTAAGGGTACACTTTTATATAAGTCCGTGCTGTCTTTACCACTCTCCAGGCAATAAGAACTTCTATAGAGAACGTAGTGTTTCCTAGGTGGTACTATGATAACCTTTGTGTATGCTCATAGAGAAATATTATAATGGAGGCACACTTAAACACAATGATAAAAGTGTGAATTTACTGATGCAAATTACATGATCACACATACAATCACAAGTAATACATGAATATGAAAATAAGGATAATAAGTCTGGAGATCGTCAGCCTCTTCTTCCACGACCTCCAACACTCCTTCAACTGGGCAGAAAGACAGGAGTCCCACACTCTCTCACAGGAGGGCCTCTTCACCACGTCGGCGCCTCTTCTTCACTGTCCTGCCATCCATACACACTGTCCCCTCTGACAGTCCTGGACACAAGCTGCCTTGCAGCCTATTCTACTACTAAAGTATTAATGTCCTATTGCCACATACATAAATAAATATTGTGGCCTAACTAGCCTACTCACACAAGGGGTAATGGGAGGGAAAATGATCTACCTTACATTCCTGGCTCGCGACGCCTGTCCCTCGATGGTGTGAGGTTCCCACGCTTCCTGAGTCGATCCTTGACGATCCAGGAACGTTCCACAGGTCCTCAGGTGTCGTGGAGCCTTCGCGTCATCGCCGTTCCAATCCCTGAGATTCAGCTACCCCAATCCTGGTTCATCGATGGGCACTGAGCCAATCACTATTTTCCCACACTCGCCCCTTCCACAAGGCGTTGCTCCTTGTCCTAGGAACGGTGTCGTCCTTCCAAAACCCTCAGTGGATGTGACCCGGTCACAGCTAGGCTTGCCCGCCACACCTTTCCAGGCCCTCAACGTCCAGCGTCGCCGCCCAGCGTCGTCGCCGGATATTTTCCAAGTTTGGCACTCTTTTGCTCAATAAACTTGGTTCCATTTTGCTTCCCAGAAGCGCGGAGTCTCCAATACGTAAGATGGGCTGCGATAGCCAGCACTAATCCACTAAGAAAGGCTTGTAGAGCCTCAAATCCTTGAGAGCTGACCGAGGTGCGTCCTCTCGCCTTCACAGTCAGGTCAAATCTGACGTTGGCGCCGCCCGGGGCACTCGGTGACGTCATGGTGGGCCCTGATTGGTCGCCCGCGACCTAAGTCGGCCAATCCGCGATCGGCTAGTGTCCCTTCCAAAACGTCATATCTGCAGTAGGGGATACTCTTTCATTTTATATCAGGGCGCCAATTTCTCCTTACTTACAATTTATAATGTAACTTTCTCTCTTAACTGGCAGCCGGTCTGGTCGCCACATATATCAATAGACTCCCTGAACCTCAGAGAATCAGTTGGGAGAGCTGAATATGACTCTTAAAGCGGGCAAACGAAAGAAATAGGAGAGGGCACCGTAACAGTACTTACAAGTGGATAGCCATCTATTGACATCGGAACTCGAGCGCGGAGGAAGCTTTCTCTTGTTCTAAGTGGAGGGGGGAGGCAGCTTTCTCTTGTTCTAAGTGAAGGGGGGAGGCAGCTTTCTTTTGTTCTAAGCGGAGCACGATTAGAACAAGAAAAATCTGCTTTCTCTTGCAGGAGGCAGCCTTCTCTTGTTCTAAGTGGAGGAAGCTTTCTCTTGTTCTAAGCGGAGCACGATGGCAGCCTCACTTTCTTCGTGTTCTTTCTTGAGTTGAAGTTCTTGTACTAGTTTCAAGTTGCAAAAGTTTCTTGTTCCAGCGCCTCAGTGTTGCGATTCAGAGGGGAAATGCCTGTTGCGTCTTGGGCACTAGTCCAACTTCAGAGGAATTCGAAGAAGTGTTTGACTTGCAACAATGATCGAACCCGTCTGTGACATTCATCAATGTTTCCCATTGTTGTGTTTTTCAAGAGATCCATAACCTTTAAGCACCTTTTTGCATTATTATTATTATTTTTGTATCAACCCATGTATATCTTGTAACCATCAAATGCATAATAAAGCACAAAAAATAAAAAAGGAAGGGGGTGGAAGGAGAAAAGCACACAGAAACTGTATTGGAGGGGATCTAAACATTCCCTCTAATGCGTTATGCGTGGTTTCCTCCGAGGCTATGGGTCCCCCTTCTTCCAGCTAGAGGTGGTACTCCCTTCCATATTATATATATATATATATATATATATATATATATATATATATATATATATATATATATATATATATATATATATATATATATGTCGTACCTAGTAGCCAAAACGCAGTTCTCAGCCAACTATGCAAGGCCCGATTTGCCTAATAAGCCAAGTTTTCCTGAATTAATATGTTTTCTTTAATTTTTTTCTTATGAAATGATAAAGCTACCCATTTCATTATGTATGCGGTCAATTTTATTTTATTGGTGTTAAAATTAGCGTAGATATATGACCGAACTTAACCAACCCTACCTAACCTAACCTAACCTATCTTTATAGGTTAGGTTAGGTTAGGTAGCCGAAAAAGTTAGGTTAGGTTAGGTTAGGTAGGTTAGGTAGTCGAAAAACAATTAATTCATGAAAACTTGGCTTTTTAGGCAAATCGGGCCTTGCATAGTAGGTCAAAAAGCACGTTCTGGCTACTAGGTACGACATATATATATATACATATGTACTCACCTAGTTCTCACCTAGTTGTGTTTGTGGGGGTTGAGCTCTGGCTCTTTGGTCCCGCGTCTCAACCGTCAATCAACAGGTGTACAGATTCCTGAGCCTATCGGGCTCTGTCATATCTACATTTGAAACTGTGTATGGAGTCAGCATCCACCATATCACCCCCTAATGCATTCCATTTGTCAACCACTCTGACACTAAAAAAGTTCTTTCTAATATCTCTGTGGCTCATTTGGGCACTCAGTTTCCACCTGTGTCCCCTTGTGCGTGTTGCCCTTGTGTTAAATAGACTGTCTTTATCAACCCTATCAATTCCCTCAAGAATCTTGAATGTGGTGATCATGTCCCCACTAACTCTTCTGTCTTCCAGCGAAGTGAGGTTTAATTCCCGTAGTCTCTCCTCGTAGCTCATACCTCTCAGCGCGGGTACTAGTCTGGTGGCAAACCTTTGAACCTTTTCCAGTTTAGTCTTATCCTTGACTAGATATGGACTCCATGCTGGGGCTGCATACTCCAGGATTGACCTGACATATGTGGTATACAAAGTTCTGAATGATTCTTTACACAAGTTTCTGAATGCCGTTCGTATGTTGGCCAGCCTGGCATATGCCGCTGATGTTATCCACTTGATATGTGCTGCAGGAGACAGGTCTGGCGTGATATCAACCCCCAAGTCTTTTTCCTTCTCTGACTCCTGAAGAATTTCCTCTCCCAGATGATACCTTGTATCTGGCCTCCTGCTCCCTACACCTATCTTCATTACATTACATTTGGTTGGGTTAAACGCTAACAATCATTTGTTCGACCATTCCTTCTGCTTGTCTAGGTCTTTTTGAAGCCTCAAACAGTCCTCTTCTGTTTTAATCCTTCTCATAATTTTGGCATCGTCCGCAAACATTGAGAGAAATGAATCGATACTCTCCGGGAGATCATTTACATATATCAGAAACAAGATAGGACCGAGTACAGAGCCCTGTGGGACTCCACTGGTGACTTCACGCCAATCGGAGGTCTCACCCCTCACCGTAACTCTCTGCTTCCTATTGCTTAGGTACTCCCTTATCCACTGGAGCACCTTACCAGCTACACCTGCCTGTCTCTCCAGCTTATGTACCAGCCTCTTATGCGGTACTGTGTCAAAGGCTTTCCGACAATCCAAGAAAATGCAGTCCGCCCAGCCCTCTCTTTCTTGCTTAATCTTTGTCACCTGATCGTAGAATTCTATCAAGCCTGTAAGGCAAGATTTACCCTCCCTGAACCCATGTTGGCGATTTGTCACGAAGTCCCTTCTCTCCAGATGTGTTACCAGGTTTTTTCTCACGATCTTCTCCATTACCTTGCATGGTATACAAGTCAAGGACGCTGGCCTGTAGTTCAGTGCCTCTTGCCTGTCGCCCTTTTTGTATACTTGGACCACGTTCGCCGTCTTCCATATTTCTGGTAGGTCTCCCATCTCCTGTGACTTACTATACACTATGGAGAGTGGCAAGCAAAGTGCCTCTGCACACTTTCAGTATCCATGGTGAGATCCCATCTGGACCAACAGCTTTTCTAACATCCAGATCCAGCAGGTGTCTCTTGACCTCCTCTCTCGTAATTTCGAACTCTTCCAAGGCCGCCTGGTTTACCTACCTTTCTCCTAGCACAGTGACCTCACCTTGTTCTATTGCGAAGACCTCCTGTGTGTGTGTGTGTGTGTGTGTGTGTGTGTGTGTGTGTGTGTGTGTGTGTGTGTGTGTGTGTGTGTGTGTGTGTGTGTGTGTATTCTCTGTAAACTGTAGCATTGCAATAAAATAAGAGAAAATAAAACAAAACAAAACATACAAAAAAAATAATAGAGGTGGTAGGAGAAGAAAAGATTAAAGTGTTCAGTGAGAATCTCAAGATCTTCTCTGAAAGCTCTTTGTTTGCTTTTTCGAGGATGTGGGTCCCTGCAATTGCACCAAAAGTAGTACCCCTATATATATATATATAAATATATATATATATATATATATATATATATATATATATATATATATATATATATATATATATATATATATATATATATATATATATATATATTTTATTAAATATGACCGAAAAAGTAAGATTAATAATTCTAACACGAATTTTCTCAATCTTTCGTACATTATGCTTCACTGTTGGAGGTAAATCAAAAATCACTTCTCCAAAATTCATTTTTATTTCTAGTCTGACGCGACACGGGCGCGTTTCGTAAAACTTATTACATTTTCAAAGACTTCACAAATACACAACTGATTAGAACTTGCGTTTCCCTGATTTTATATCTACATTTGAGTGAGGTGGGAAGGGTGATGTGGCATTACATTTGAGTGAGGTGGGAAGGATGATGTGGCATTAGAGGATATTAATAGAGTATTAAAAGTATCAACACAAGACAGAACACGAAACAATGGATATTGAATAGAAGTGTTTGTAGAAAGCCTATTGGTCCATATTTCTTGATGCTTCTATATTGGAGCGGAGTCTTGAGGTGGGTAGAATATAGTTGTGCAATAATTGGCTGTTGATTGCTGGTGTTGACTTCTTGATGTGTAGTGCCTCGCAAACGATACAGCGATAGCAGGCGGCTTGACGTTTGCGAGGCACTACACATCAAGAAGTCAACACCAGCAATCAACAGCCAATTATTGCACAACTATATTCTACCCACCTCAAGACTCCGCTCCAATATAGAAGCATCAAGAAATATGGACCAATAGGCTTTCTACAAACACTTCTATTCAATATCCATTGTTTCGTGTTCTGTCTTGTGTTGATACTTTTAATACCCTATTAATATCCTCTAATGCCACATCATCCTTCCCACCTCACTCAAATGTAATGCCACATCACCCTTCCCACCTCACTCAAATGTAGATATAAAATCAGGGAAACGCAAGTTCTAATCAGTTGTGTATTTGTGAAGTCTTTGAAAATGTAATAAGTTTTACGAAACGCGCCCGTGTCGCGTCAGACTAGAAATAAAAATGAATTTTGGAGAAGTGATTTTTGATTTACCTCCAACAGTGAAGCATAATGTACGAAAGATTGAGAAAATTCGTGTTAGAATTATTAATCTTACTTTTTCGGTCATATTTAATAAAATATGTCTACAGGAAAGACTGCTACCAAAATATACTAATATATATATATATATATATATATATATATATATATATATATATATATATATATATATATATATATATATATATATATATATAACTGAAAACTCACACCCCAGAAGTGACTCGAACCCATACTGCCAGGAGCAACGCAACTGGTATGTACAGGGGCGCCTTAATCCGCTTGACCATCACGACCGGACATAAGGAAGTGATAGCCGAAGCTATTTGAACCACTTCCCCGCCGGCACTCGGATGGTAATCTTGGGCATAGCATTTTATCAAATCACCTCATTCTTTGGGGCAACACGTGAGGAACACAAATGCAAACAAGCCTGAATGGTCCCCAGGACTATATACAACTGAAAACTCACACCCCAGAAGTGACTCGAACCCATACTGCCAGGAGCAACGCAACTGGTATGTACAGGGGCGCCTTAATCCGCTTGACCATCACGACCGGACATAAGGAAGTGATAGCCGAAGCTATTTGAACCACTTCCCCGCCGGCACTCGGATGGTAATCTTGGGCATAGCATTTTATCAAATCACCTCATTCTTTGGGGCAACACGTGAGGAACACAAATGCAAACAAGCCTGAATGGTCCCCAGGACTATATACAACTGAAAACTCACACCCCAGAAGTGACTCGAACCCATACTGCCAGGAGCAACGCAACTGGTATGTACAGGGGCGCCTTAATCCGCTTGACCATCACGACCGGACATAAGGAAGTGATAGCCGAAGCTATTTGAACCACTTCCCCGCCGGCACTCGGATGGTAATCTTGGGCATAGCATTTTATCAAATCACCTCATTCTTTGGGGCAACACGTGAGGAACACAAATGCAAACAAGCCTGAATGGTCCCCAGGACTATATACAACTGAAAACTCACACCCCAGAAGTGACTCGAACCCATACTGCCAGGAGCAACGCAACTGGTATGTACAGGGGCGCCTTAATCCGCTTGACCATCACGACCGGACATAAGGAAGTGATAGCCGAAGCTATTTGAACCACTTCCCCGCCGGCACTCGGATGGTAATCTTGGGCATAGCATTTTATCAAATCACCTCATTCTTTGGGGCAACACGTGAGGAACACAAATGCAAACAAGCCTGAATGGTCCCCAGGACTATATACAACTGAAAACTCACACCCCAGAAGTGACTCGAACCCATACTGCCAGGAGCAACGCAACTGGTATGTACAGGGGCGCCTTAATCCGCTTGACCATCACGACCGGACATAAGGAAGTGATAGCCGAAGCTATTTGAACCACTTCCCCGCCGGCACTCGGAAGGTAATCTTGGGCATAGCATTTTATCAAATCACCTCATTCTTTGGGGCAACACGTGAGGAACACAAATGCAAACAAGCCTGAATATATAGTCCTGGGGACCATTCAGGCTTGTTTGCATTTGTGTTCCTCACGTGTTGCCCCAAAGAATGAGGTGATTTGATAAAATGCTATGCCCAAGATTACCATCCGAGTGCCGGCGGGGAAGTGGTTCATATAGCTTCGGCTATCACTTCCTTATGTCCGGTCGTGATGGTCAAGCGGATTAAGGCGCCCCTGTACATACCAGTTGCGTTGCTCCTGGCAGTATGGGTTCGAGTCACTTCTGGGGTGTGAGTTTTCAGTTGTATATAGTCCTGGGGACCATTCAGGCTTGTTTGCATTTGTGTTCCTCACGTGTTGCCCCAAAGAATGAGGTGATTTGATAAAATGCTATGCCCAAGATTACCATCCGAGTGCCGGCGGGGAAGTGGTTCAAATAGCTTCGGCTATCACTTCCTTATGTCCGGTCGTGATGGTCAAGCGGATTAAGGCGCCCCTGTACATACCAGTTGCGTTGCTCCTGGCAGTATGGGTTCGAGTCACTTCTGGGGTGTGAGTTTTCAGTTGTATATAGTCCTGGGGACCATTCAGGCTTGTTTGCATTTGTGTTCCTCACGTGTTGCCCCAAAGAATGAGGTGATTTGATAAAATGCTATGCCCAAGATTACCATCCGAGTGCCGGCGGGGAAGTGGTTCAAATAGCTTCGGCTATCACTTCCTTATGTCCGGTCGTGATGGTCAAGCGGATTAAGGCGCCCCTGTACATACCAGTTGCGTTGCTCCTGGCAGTATGGGTTCGAGTCACTTCTGGGGTGTGAGTTTTCAGTTGTATATAGTCCTGGGGACCATTCAGGCTTGTTTGCATTTGTGTTCCTCACGTGTTGCCCCAAAGAATGAGGTGATTTGATAAAATGCTATGCCCAAGATTACCATCCAAGTGCCGGCGGGGAAGTGGTTCAAATAGCTTCGGCTATCACTTCCTTATGTCCGGTCGTGATGGTCAAGCGGATTAAGGCGCCCCTGTACATTCCAGTTGCGTTGCTCCTGGCAGTATGGGTTCGAGTCACTTCTGGGGTGTGAGTTTTCAGTTGTATATAGTCCTGGGGACCATTCAGGCTTGTTTGCATTTGTGTTCCTCACGTGTTGCCCCAAAGAATGAGGTGATTTGAAAAAATGCTATGCCCAAGATTAACATCCGAGTGCCGGCGGGGAAGTGGTTCAAATAGCTTCGGCTATCACTTCCTTATGTCCGGTCGTGATGGTCAAGCGGATTAAGGCGCCCCTGTACATACCAGTTGCGTTGCTCCTGGCAGTATGGGTTCGAGTCACTTCTGGGGTGTGAGTTTTCAGTTGTATATAGTCCTGGGGACCATTCAGGCTTGTTTGCATATATATATATATATATATATATATATATATACCTGAGGTCATCAGGCCTCTCTTTTTTTTGGTGCCTCCCTCTGTGCTCTCAAAAAGAAGGACGAAGGAATCAGGCCAATCGCTGTTGGCAACACTCTCCGACGCCTGATTGCCAAGGCTGCAACGAGGGTTGTCAGCCAGCAAGCGGCTGAATTGCTGAAACCAATCCAGCTAGGATTTGGAATCCCCCAAGGCTGTGAAGCGGCTGCCCATGCTGCACGAACATACATCACCAACATTTCTGATGAAAAGGCCCTGCTCAAACTGGACTTTAAGAATGCCTTCAACATGGCCAGAAGAGATGCAGTACTTTGTGCCGTGCATCGCCATTTCCGGCCCCTCTACCCGTTCATACTATCGTGCTACAGTGGTGAGTCAAAACTGCTCTTTGGTGAACATGAAATCAGATCATGTGAAGGTGTTCTGCAAGGTGATCCTCTTGCTCCCCCTTCTTTTCTGTTTAGTCTTAAAAGAAATCACCGAAAGCTTGTCCAGCGAGTTCAACATCTGGTTTTTGGATGATGGCACTACAGCTGGCACCGTAGACCATCTCTTGTCAGATATCAGGAAAATAAGGGAGCAAGAAGTAAGCCTGGGTCTCGTCCTGAACCCTTCCAAGTGTGAAGTAGTCTCCTCTAACCCAGACATCGTAGCTAGAATAATGTCTGCCTTGCCTGGAGCCCATGTCATTAGGGCCGAGAACAGCACCCTCCTTGGAGTCCCACTCGGATCTAACGCCATTGAGGAGATCCTTGACAAGAAAATCGCAGACTTTAGGAGGATGGAAGACAGAATAGGTGACATCGATGCCCACGGTGCTTTTTATCTCCTCACCAAATGAATCACCACCTCCTCCTCACCCTTCCGAGGCTTACCTACTTTCTGAGGTGCGCCCCATCTTACGACAACCGAAAGCTTGAAGAGTATGACCTCTTACTGAAGACCATGCTGGAAAAAGTTGTTAACCTCTCCCTCAATGAATGCCAGTGGTAACAAGCCACTCTTCCTGTCAGGCTCGGTGGCTTGGGTGTCCACAGGTATGTACAGAACACCTTAATCCACTCGACCATCACGACCTGACATAAGGAGGTGATAGCCGAAGCTATTTGAACTCCCCTCCCCCCCCCCCCGCCGGCACTCGGATGGTAATTTTGGGCATAGTATTTTATCAAATCACCTCATTCTTTGGGGCACACATGAGGAACACAAATGCGTCGTGATGGTCGAGTGGAATAAGGTGTCCTGTACATACTTGTTGCGTTGCTCCTGGCAGTATGGGTTCGAGTCACTTCTGGGGTGTGAGTTTTCAGTTGCATATAGTCCTGGGGACCATTCAGGCTTGTTTGCATTTGTGTTCCTCACATGTGCCCCAAAGAATGAGATGATTTGATAAAATACTATGCCCAAGATTACCATCCGAGTGCCGGCGGGGGGGGGGGGTTCAAATAGCTTCGGCTATCACTTCCTTTTGTCAAGTCGTGATGGTCGAGTGGATTAAGGTGTCCTGTACATACTAGTTGCGTTGCTCCTGGCAGTATGGGTTCGAGTCACTTCTGGGGTGTGAGTTTTCAGTTGCATATAGTCCTGGGGACCATTCAGGTTTGTTTGCATTTGTATTCCTCACTTGTGCCTCTCATTCATCATTTTCATTCTCGTGGGACCCCTGACATGCTGACTTAAAAAGTTTCTAGTCGTCACCTCTAGCAGTTTTGCTCTCCATGTTTCCTCACCTCCATGTGGTTCCCTGTTTTTCCAGTCTATCCTTCCATGATTAAAGTCCCCCGTGATGAGCAGGTGGGATCGATTTCTACAGGCAGCAGCGACTGCTCTCTCAATGATAATGTTAACTGCCATGTTGTTTCTGGCATACTCTTGCCTGGGTCTTCTTTCATTTGGTGGTGGGTTATATATCACTGCTACTACTCCTCTTGGTCCTCCCATCGTCATGGTGCCTGTTATGAAGTCTCTGAACCCTTCGCAGCCTGGAATAACCATCTTGAGGTTATCTTGAGATGATTTCGGGGCTTTTTTAGAGTCCCCGCGGCCCGGTCCTCGACCAGGCCTCCACCCCCAGGAAGCAGCCCGTGACAGCTGACTAACACCCAGGTACCTATTTTACTGCTAGGTAACAGGGGCATAGGGTGAAAGAAACTCTGCCCATTGTTTCTCGCCGGCGCCTGGGATCGAACCCAGGACCACAGGATCACAAGTCCAGCGTGCTGTCCGCTCGGCCGACCGGCTCCCTGCATCTTGAAACTCCATTCCTTTCTCATCAGTAGTGCCACTCCGCCTCCTCCCCTTCCTTCCCTCTCTTTCCTTATTGCAGTGTAGTCCTGGGGATACACCACATTCGTTATGATTCCTGAGAGTTTTGTTTCTGAGACTCCAATTACATCTGGGTTTACTTCTTGTGTTCTTTCCCTAAAATCACTAGCTTTGTTTGTAATCCCATCTATGTTCAAGTATATGACCTTGAAGCTGCCTCTTTTCTGTCCATTCTCAGTTTCTGTTGATTCCACTGGAGTTGGGGGGCAAGGGATATCTGGGATGGGTGAGCCTAGGAAGGAGGACCTGGGGGATCTGGGGTGTGAGGGGGGCTGGGAGGATCTGGAACAGGGGGGGGGGGGGACTAGGGGGGTCTGACGTGATGATCCTGAGGGGGTCCGGAGTTGGGGGCTAGTGGGGGCATGGGATAGGGGAGCTGGAGGGGCATGTGGTGGGAGGTCACGGGTTGGGGTATACAGGGTAGACTGGGGTGGGCTGAGGGGAGAAGAGCCAGGATGGGGCCCAGGAGGGGCCAGGATGGAGGGGGGGTGGGGTAGGGAGAAGAGCTTGGGGTGGGGAACTGGGAAGGGCACAGGCTGGAGAAACAGGGAAGGGCATGGGGGTACAGGAACAGTGAGGATCTGGGGTAGGGGTTGGGGAAGAAAAAGGGCAGGGGGGATCTGGGGTCAGGGAACATGGGTGGGGGGGCATGGTCTGAAGGGGGACTTTACTGCCTGGGGAGATACAGGTGATTGGTGGGGGATGGCTGAGGGGTTGGTTGGTGGGAGGCTTCTGTTACAATCCTCCCTGGGGGTGTTGGCCTACTGGTGGGGGATTCCCACTCCCCTTTCAGGTTGCTGGAGGCACTGAGCTGAGTCCTGTGGCTCCCATATCCCCACCCCTTTCTCTGCGCCCCCTCCTTGCTTTTGCAGCCTTCCTTCTCTCCTCCTTCGTCATGTCCCTTTGCAGAAAGACGTCCTCGTATCCTCCTAACCTCACAAGTCTGCTATTCCTGGATAGGATTTTCTCCTTTGTTGCCTCGTTCGTGAGCACCACCTTTATCAATCGTTTCCTTTCCTTCTTGTAGACGCCCAGCCTGAAAACCTTCTCTATGTTGCCATTTACCTCCTCCATATCCAGTTCCTCCAAGATCTGCCATAGTTGTTCCGTCCCTCCTTCTCCACTCCTCCCGATTGGATCCCTCTGGTTCCTGTACTCCTACAACTATAATTGTTCGTTTCCTTTCCAGCATTTGTTCAGTGCATTTTGCAGCTTCCTGTGAGGTAGCTGCTTTCATATATGCTGCCTCTAAAGCGGCCTTGGCACCCAGGCGGTTTTGCAGTATTTCTGCAAAAGAGTCCCCTTGGAAGGAGCCTTCCATCAGCTTCGTCCCCTGTTTCCAGGAGGTTGCATACCCTGTGCTGGTTTGAATTCTGATTTTCCCTGAGTCTCTTTATCTCCTCTCTGGCTTCCTCTAGCTCACTCCTTTGGCTCTGTATTAATGATTGCATTTCCTGCAGGTCTCTGTCAAACCCCTCTTTCATGTCCTGCAGGTCTCTGTTGAATCCCATTTTTCATTTCTTGCAGGTCACTGTTGTATCCCATTTGCATTGCCTGCAGGTCTCTGCCGAATCCCCCTAATGTCTCGTTGAGCTATTCAAAGGTAGTATCCACCAATCTCCCTTGTCAATGTATTTGGTGATGTCCCTCCATCCTTTTCCCTGACTGAGGGAAAAAACGTCTTGGCTTTTTCTCGTGCATGTGTTTGTGTTTATGTGTAAGTGTGTTTGTTGTATGTGTATTTGTGCATGTGCGTGCGAGTGTGTGCGTGCGTGCGTGCATGCATGTGCATGCAAGTGCGCGTGTGTGTGCTTGCACATGCGTGCGTGTGTGTTTGTAGGGGAGGGGATGCGTGGGAAACTGGGGGAGGGGTGGAGGTTGGGATGGGGCGGAGATATCACTTCAGGTCAGGTGGTCAGATGATGGGAGGGAGTAAGGGAGCTGAAGGGGGTCCTGTCATGTTCACAGAAAATGGTACCATCCATTTTCTATGTGCGGCAGCTCAGACGCCAGGAGGAGGTAAACAGAGAGCGTACAGGACGCCCGCCAAGCTTGGTAGCTACTAGTCATGTAATCGTTTATAAGTATTAAAGTCAGTAACCAAGCAATGGCTTTACATCAACCTTACAACCAAGACTTCCTCAGCTACACACAACACCACATTAGCAACGAGGATGAACTGTGAACGCAGGTATTTGTTCAGCTTAAAACACAAGGGAGAAGCATGCTGTCTCACGCCTGAAGGAGGAGGGAAGTCGTGCTGTCTGTAAGCACCATACCCGATGCTGCGTGCTAACCAATGCTGTGTGCTAACCAATGCTGTGTGCTAAACAATGCTGTGTGCTAAACGATGCTGTGTCCTAACCAATGCTGTGTGCTACCCAAGCTGTGCTGACTGAAGCTGTGTACTGAGGATTCTGTGATCCATGTGTGCCGACGCTGTGTACGAAACGACGCTTTGATGCTGTATACAAAACCCTGTTTTATGTATACGAAACGCGCTCTGTGCCACCATTCTTCACGCTGTGAACTGACTGCTGTGACAACTGCTGTACCAACTGCTGCCAACTGCTGTACCAACTGCTGCCAACTGCTGTACCAACTGCTGCCAACTGCTGTACCAACTGCTAACTACTGCTTTGCCAACTGCTGACAACTGCTGTGCTGCTGTGAGTAGGAACAACACATGTACACAAGGGCTAGGTAAGAAGTCAGTTGCTGCTATATTGTGCACTGTTGTGAACTTTTGCATTAAAATGCTTGTGTGCTTTGCAAAAATAAAGTAATTACAGTCAATTCTTAACTAACATATACAGTGCAGTAAGTGTTTAATATTCTGAGGAACATTTAAGTGATAAGTTTACATTTATTCAGTAAAAAATGGCAAATATACCTCAGTTTCCTGCATTTGATCCTGACTGTGACCAGACAAACCTGTCACAGAGGTGGATCAAATGGCTTAAAAGGTTTGAAAATTTGTTGATAGTTTCAGATATCAAAAGTGCTGAAAGAAAGCGTGCCTCTCTACTTCATTATGCAGGTGATAGAGTTTGTGACATCTTTGACACACTGAAAGACACTGGTGGTGCCAAAGATTATGACATTGCCAAAGCCAAATTAACTGAACATTTCAAACCAAGGCAAAACACTGCAATGGAAATTATGCATTTCAGGAGAGCCAGACATCTCTCTAATGAAACTGTGGATCAATACCACACACGTCTGCAGGGTTTAGCAGCCCATTGTGAGTTTGCTGATGTTGACAAAGAAATCAAACAGCAAATAATTGAAACATGCACATCTACACGTCTCCGTCGAAGAGCTCTAGAACTTGTTGATGATGAAAGTTCTCTTACCAAGATACTGGATATGGCTCGTCGAATGGAAGATGCTGCACGTGATGCTCGTGTCATGGAGTGCAGTGCCAACAACGGTTCTGCCACTGTTACTAACAGTGATGAGGTACGTAAGGTTCAGGGAGGACACCGTGATCAAAGAAGATATCATGGCAAACCTAACAGCAAATTTAGCCGAGAACCACATCACAACTGGGGTCAAGGAACAAGACTCAAGCAGTTACAACAACTCACATCAGAGGGTGTCAACAACAAATGTTACAATTGTGGAGGAGACTACCCACACCAAGATAATGTTTGTCCTGCACAAGGTAAGAAGTGCTATGAGTGTGGAAAACTAGGTCATTTTGGTGCTGTGTCGTTCTGCACTCAAGAAACCACAGTCAGTGAATAAAAGCACTGTACGAGGATCAGTTCATAGGGGTCTGGATGATAAACACAATATTGCATCTCATATCCAAAATGTTAATAATGTACAAGACAACATTTCATTACAACCAGTCTCAGATGACAGTGAATGTGATTATACTTATGGAGTACAATCAATCGCAGAATGGAATGATCTTCCAAACAACCCAGAGACTATAGTATACATTGCTGGTATTTGTCACAAAGTTCTTATTGACACTGGATCAAACATTGACACCATTGCTGAGTGCCACTATGAGAAATTTAAAAAACAGTTCCCAAAGCTAGAAAACTACAATGGTAAAACCACTGCCTATGCTTCAAAGGTAGCCTTGCCAGTGATTGGAACTTTCACTGCAGAGATTAAGTCAAAGAGTGCAATGCTCATTACTACATTCCATGTTGTTAGGAATGCAAAGGAGTCTTTACTCAGTTACAAGACTTCAACCATATTGGGGCTACTTCAGCTTTCTAATGCTGTAGCAGTGGAATCTGCAAACAATGTTGATGGTATTGTTGCTGAATTTTCTGATCGATTTAAATCCATAGGTTGTTATACTGATAGCAAAGTACATCTGCATATCAACCCCAGATGTAATTCCAGTTGCCCAACCACATCGCCGACATTCCATACTCGCATTCCATACAACCATTCCATACTCGCAAGAAAGTCGATGCCGAACTGGATAGGCTGATCGAACTAGATATCATTGAACCAGTAACAGGCCCAACACCATGGGTAAGCCCAATTGTCTCTCCACCAAAGCCGAAGAATCCAGATGAGATACGCATTTGTGTGGACATGCGTGTTCCCAACAAGGCAATAATGCGTGAACGCCATCCTACACCCACTGTAGATGATATGATTTACCGCTTGAATGGTGCAACTGTATTTAGCAAGTTAGATTTAAACAAGGGCTATCATCAGCTTGAACTTGATGAGGAGAGTCGCTTCATCACAACGTTTACGACACATCGAGGTCTGTATAGGTACAAGCGCCTGAGTTTTGGTATTAACAGTGCTGCTGAGGTATTCCAGCACATCATCAGCCAGGTATTGCAAGATATACCTAATGCTGACAACATGTCTGATGACATCATTGTTTATGGCCGTACCCAAGCTGAACATGACAAAGCTCTTCGTGCAACATTGCAACGCTTACGAGAAAAGAATTTGACGCTAAGCCGAGCAAAGTGTGAGTTCAATCAACATAAAATTGAATTCTTTGGACATGTACTTAGTGACAAAGGTCTGTCTCCAGATCCTAAGAAAGTTGCAGATATCAAGAATGCTGCACTTCCTTCAACATCCACTGAAGTACATAGTTTTCTGGGAATGGCAAACTACTGTCCTCGCTTCATTCCAGATTTTGCTACCATTACGAAGCCTCTACGTGAGCTCCTGAAGAAAAATGCATCATGGTACTGGAGCGATATCGAGCAAAATGCATTTGATGCTGTGAAAGATGCACTAGTAGAGAATGCGACTGCTGCGTACTTTGATCCATAAATGGACACAGAGTTAACGGTGGATGCTAGTCCTGTTGGTTTAGGTGCTGTGTTAGCCCAACACAAACCTGGTCAACCAGATTCCAGAGTAGTAATTGCCTACGCCAGCCGTTCTCTCGCAGATGTTGAGCAACGATACAGTCAGACAGAAAAGGAAGCTCTTGCTCTTGTATGGGGCTGTGAACACTTCAATGTGTATCTGCTTGGTGCACTCTTCACTACGATAGTCACTGACCACAAACCGTTGGAGACCATCTTCAATAATCCAAAGTCCAAACCACCAGCTCGCATTGAGAGATGGGCTCTTCGTCTGCAACCATGCAACTTTACAGTGAAATACAAGCCGGGTGCAGGCAATCCCGCTGATTACATCAGTCGACATCCTGCCAACAGTTTCACCATCACCAAGCATCAGCAAGTTGCCGAGGAATATGTACACTCTGTAACCTGTGATGCAGTCCCTAAGGCTCTCACTCTTGATGAAATCCGTACTGCATCCCTAGAGGACCCAACTCTGCAAGCAACAGTGGATGCATTGACGAAAAAGTTTCCACGCATCCCACCCTCAGGAGTTGAATGCTCAAGATGCATTCAAAGCACTTGAACGCATCCAGACAGAATTAAGTGTTACGCAACAACGCGACACCGTGCTGCGAGGTACTCGTATCGTCATTCCAGCTGTTCTCCAGCAACGTGCTCTGAAGCTTGCACATCAAGGACACCAAGGTCTTGCTAGGACCAAACAGCTGCTACGAGAAAAGGTGTGGTTTCCTGGCATTGATCGTCAAGCAAAGGATATGCATGATGCCTTTTCCCTTGCCAAGCTGCAGTGGATAAATGAAGACCAACACCTCTACAACCTTCACCACTACCTGCTGCACCATGGACGGAAGTATCGATGGACTTCTGTGGACCGTTACCAACTGGAGAGTACTTGATGGTAGTCATTGATGATCACTCACGTTATCCAGAAGTAGAAATCATCACTTCCACATCTGCAAAGGCTGTCATCCCGAAACTCGACAAGATCTTTTCAAACTTTGGCATTCCTGAAGTTGTCAAGACGGACAATGGACCGCCATTCAATTGACAAGACTTCGTCAACTTGTCTGAGAATATTGGATTCAAACACCGCCGTGTGATGCCTCTACATCCTCAAGCAAATGGAGAAGTCGAGAGATTCATGCAACCTCTCATGAAAGCGGTACGCTGTGCTCAGGAACTACCGTGCAACACCGCATGGAGCACTGGGCAAGTCGCCTGGCGAACTTATATTTGGACGTCCTATGAGGATCACACTACCTGTCATGCCAGCCGAGGCAACGGATAAACGTCTCGCTCAGAAGGATGCACTAGCCAAGGGCAAAATGAAAATTGCTCATGATCAACGTGCAAAGGAACAATTCATAAAGGTTGGAGATACTGTTCTCGTTAAAAAGAAAAAAGAGGGAAAGCTAGATATGCCGTATGATACAAAACCATATAAAGTGATTAGTGTAAAAGGAACTATGGTAACAGCGAGTAATAGAGATCATAGTTTAACACGTAATATGGCTTATTTCAAAGTGATTCCAACTAGTGTAGAAAATGATGAAGTGCAAAGTCGTACAAACGAAAAAGAAAAAATGAGTTATAACCCGACAAACAATTCATCAAGGGATGTTCTTGTATTTGGGGACTCTCGTCCTAAACGTCATGTTAAACGCCCTACACGATTTGATGATTAATTGTGTTCCTTTGTAATGCAAAGTATTTACTTATTATGCTAAACTAAATTTAATATTGTTTGAATAATGCAGATCTCTCATTCAGTATTTTGTAACTTTGTATTACAGTTTCTTTCATGTTTAACATTGCATATGTATTTTTAACATTGAAATCCTTTGTGGAAAAGATTAAGTTCTTTAAATTCTTTGTGTGCTTAATTAATGTTAAATGTATGCAATATCTCTTGATATGTTAATAACTTACTTTGTGTTAATAACTTTGCTTTGTGCTACAAGCATGGTAGGCATCCTGTATTCATTCTTTTTAAAGAAAAGGAGGGATGTCATGTTCACAGAAAATGGTATCATCCGTTTTCTATGTGCGGCAGCTCAGACGCCAGGAGGAGGTAAACAGAGAGCGTACAGGACGCCCACCAAGCTTGGTAGCTACTAGTCATGTAATCGTTTATAAGTATTAAAGTCAGTAACCAAGCAATGGCTTTACATCAACCTTACAACCAAGACTTCCTCAGCTACACACAACACCACAGGTCCCACTGTGTGGAAGGGGTTTGGGTGTAGGGAGGGGGGGATTTCTGATACTCACCTAATTGTAAACACTTAATTGTGCTTGCGGGGGTTGAGCTTCGTCTCTTTGGTCCCACCTCTCAACTGTCAATCAACTGGTGTACAGATTCCAGAGCCTACTGGGTTCTATCATATCTACATTTGAAACTGTGTATGGAGTCAGCCTCCACCACATCACTTACTAGGGCATTCCATTTATTAACTACAGTGACACTGAAAAAAATTCTTTCTAACCTCTCTGTGCTGGTATGCTCCAGAGGAAGTGTGAAAGTGGGGTGTTAACTTTTTGATGTGTAGTGCCTCGCTGATGTCGAGCCGCCTGATATCGCTGTATCTATCGATGATTTCTGTGTTGTTTGTTAAGAATTCTCTGGTGATGGTCTGGTTGTGAGAAGAGATTATATGTTCCTTGATGGCACCCTGTTGCTTATGCATTGTTAGCCGCCTGGAAGGAGATGTTGTTGTCTTGCCTATATACTGAGGGCTTACAGTCCCCAAGTTGGGGCATTTAAAGGCATAGGCGACGTTGGTCTCCTTCAAAGCGTTCTGCTTGGTGTCTGGGGAGTTTTTCATGAGTAGATTGGCCGTTTTTTTTGGTTTTATAATAAATTATCAACTGTATTTTCTAATTTTTGTCTGTAGGGATGACTTTCCTATCAACAATATCTTTCAGGACCCTTTCCTTCCTTTTATGAGCCGTCGAAAAGAAGTTCTTGTAAAATAGTCTAATAGGGGTTACAAGTGTTGTGTTGGTTGATTCTACGGAGGTTGCATGGCGTTTCACCTTTCTTTTTATGATGTCTTCAACGAAACCATTAGAGAAGCCGTTGTTGACTAGGACCTGCTGAACCGTTCAGAGTTCGTCATCGACTTCTTTCCATCCTAAGCTGTGGCTGAGAGCATGGTCAACGTAAGCGTTAACAACACTCCTCTTGTACCTGTCTGGGCAGTCACTATTGGCATTGAGGCACATTTCTATGTTTGAAACAAACATAGTTTATATATATATATATATATATATATATATATATATATATATATATATATATATATATTAGTATATTTTGGTAGCAGTCTTTCCTGTAGACATATATTATTAAATATGACCGAAAAAGTAAGATTAATAATTCTAACACGAATTTTCTCAATCTTTCGTACATTACGCTTCACTGTTGGAGGTAAATCAAAAATCACTTCTCCAAAATTCATTTTTATTTCTAGTCTGACGCGACACGGGCGCGTTTCGTAAAACTTATTACGTTTTCAAAGACTTCACAAATACACAACTGATTAGAACTTACGTATCTCTGATTTTATATCTACATTTGAGTGAGGTGGGAGGGGTGATGTGGCATTAACACAAGACAGAACAAGAGGGGATATTAATAGGGTATTAAAAGTATCAACACAAGACAGAACAGAAACAATGGGTATTGAATAGAAGTGTTTCTAGAAAGCCTATTGGTCCATATTTCTTGATGCTTCTATATTGGAGCGGAGTCTTGAGGTGGGTAGAATATAGTTGTGCAATAATTGGCTGTTGATTGCTGGTGTTGACTTCTTGATGTGTAGTGCCTCGCAAACGTCAAGCCGCCTGCTATCGCTGTATCTATCGATGATTTCTGTGTTGTTTACTAGGATTTCTCTGGCGATGGTTTGGTTATGGGAAGAGATTATATGTTCCTTAATGGAGCCCTGTTGCTTATGCATCGTTAAACGCCTAGAAAGAGATGTTGTCTTGCCTATATACTGGGTTTTTTGGAGCTTACAGTCCCCAAGTGGGCATTTGAAGGCATAGACGACGTTAGTCTCTTTTAAAGCGTTCTGTTTTGTGTCTGGACACAAAACAGAACGTTGCCGTCGGGGAAGTGGCTCAAATAGCCTCGGCTATCACTTCCTTTTGACGGCCGTGATGGTCAAGCGGATTAAGGTGCCCTGTAGTTACCAGTTGCGTTGCTTCTGGGAGTATGGGTTCGAGTCACTTCTGGGGTGTGAGTTTTCATTCGCATATAGTCCTGGGGACCATTCAGGCTTGTTCGCATTTGTGTTCCTCACGTGTGCCCCAAAGAATGAGGTGATTTGGTGAAATGCTATGCCCAAGATTACCATCCGAGTTGCCGTCGGGGAAGTGGCTCAAATAGCCTCGGCTATCACTTCCTTTTGACGGCCGTGATGGTCAAGCGGATTAAGGCGCCCTGTAGTTACCAGTTGCGTTGCTTCTGGGAGTATGGGTTCGAGTCACTTCTGGGGTGTGAGTTTTCATTCGCATATAGTCCTGGGGACCATTCAGGCTTGTTCGCATTTGTGTTCCTCACGTGTGCCCCAAAGAATGAGGTGATTTGGTGAAATGCTATGCCCAAGATTACCATCCGAGTTGCCGTCGGGGAAGTGGCTCAAATAGCCTCGGCTATCACTTCCTTTTGACGGCCGTGATGGTCAAGCGGATTAAGGCGCCCTGTAGTTACCAGTTGCGTTGCTTCTGGGAGTATGGGTTCGAGTCACTTCTGGGGTGTGAGTTTTCATTCGCATATAGTCCTGGGGACCATTCAGGCTTGTTCGCATTTGTGTTCCTCACGTGTCCCCCAAAGAATGAGGTGATTTGGTGAAATGCTATGCCCAAGATTACCATCCGAGTTGCCGTCGGGGAAGTGGCTCAAATAGCCTCGGCTATCACTTCCTTTTGACGGCCGTGATGGTCAAGCGGATTAAGGCGCCCTGTAGTTACCAGTTGCGTTGCTTCTGGGAGTATGGGTTCGAGTCACTTCTGGGGTGTGAGTTTTCATTCATATATATATATATATATATATATATATATATATATATATATATATATATATATATATATATATGTAGCACCTCTAGTGCAATTGTAGGGACCCATAGCCTAGAATGTAGGGACCCATTTTTTAAATTCATATTTTGGTCTAATTTGAATATGAAATAACTGGAGCTAATTTTTTCTACAGTTGAAAGAATTGACAGCAATTGCAGGAGACATTACAATGATATATTTTTGCCAGGGTGACAACGGCCAAGGACTGTGCTGAACTGTACTGCCGGGGAGCAAGGCTGGATGGCGTCTACTTCATCAAACCTGACAGGTAATATTATGTCATCCAAACCATGCCAGGTTAACCATCCAAGTCGTGCCAGATTACCTATCTAGGTCGTGTCAGGTTTACTATCCAGGTCGGGCCAGGTTAACTATCCAGGTCGGGTCAGGTGAACCAACCAAGTTTAATGAGATCAACCATACAGGTCGACAATCCAGGTCATGTCAGGTTAGCAGAACAGGCCGTGACAGTTCGACAGTACAGGTCATGATAGGTCAACAATTCAGGTCATGCCAGGTATACAATTCAGGTAATGCCAATTCATCCACCCAGGCTATTTATCAAGGTCATACTAAGCCAACAATCAATGTCATGCCATGTCAACCTTCAAGTTTGTGCCAGGTCAATCATTGAGGTCATTACAATCAAGGTCATGCTAGGCCAACAATCAGTATCATCCCAACAAACACAAAACGTCTCCGTGGTGTAGTGGTAAGATACTCGCCTGGCGTTCCGCGAGCGCTGTCATGGGTTCGTATCCTGGCCGGGGAGGATTTACTGGGCGCAAATCCTTAACTGTAGCCTCTGTTTAACGCAACAGTAAAATGTGTACTTGGATGGAAAAACGATTCTTCGCGGCGGGGATCGTATTCTAGGGACCTGCCCGAAACGCTACGCGTACTAGTGGCTGTACAAGAATGTAACAACTCTTGTGTATATCTAAAAAAAAAAAAAAAAAAAACGTTTTTTGACAATTTTAGTGGGTTTCAGAAAGGTGACTCTGTAACTATTTATATAAAGACGTCTTTTTAACGTATAAAATACGTTAATTTGAGTCAGTCATATGAAAGTGGTTTTTTGTGAATGTATTTACCTAGTTGTAATCACCTAGTTGTGCTTGCGGGGATAGAGCTCTGCTCTTTCGGCCTGCCTTTCAACTGTCAATCAATCAAATGTTACTAACTACTAACTTATTTGTTTTAGTCCCCTCCCCCCCCCCCCCACACACACAGCACTTAGAGTAGTAGGCCAGCGACGGTAGGAGACACACGCGATTAGCGAGGTCCGCGGAAATTCGTCAATTTCTCGGGACATTGAAGGATTATAGAGGCTAGATCATAGTATTTGGCCTTTCACAGTGTGTAGCTAGCAGGGTGCTACATAGCATAGTCATATCGCTAGCGATAGTGCGAAGAAACCAAAGTGTAGCTAGTGGCATCACCGGTGCATACAGTGTGGAGGACTGCGTAGAGCAACCTGACCTGACGGCCAGGTGGGATGACCAGCCGTGGAATTGCTGATTGTGTTTGTTGGGTGGTGGCTGTGACTCCAGAGATTTGTGTAGATAGAGGAGAACCGCCATCATCAATCTACTAGCACTTAGAGAATCACCAAGTGGAAGGCGATGACGGAGCACCATCGTCAACCATACATCATCATTACTCATCTAGTTGTGTGAGCAGGAAGCAGACTGGTATGTACCCCCTCTCTGGTCAATTAATCAGGTGTACAGTGTGAGAAAAAATATTATCAAATTCTTGTTCAGGATAGTATATATATTAAAAATCTCAGAGTGGCTCATTCTGGATAGAAGTTACCGCTTACGGGAACTCGTGACACACGCACGCACACACTCAAGCCCACGTATGTATGCACGCACACACACACACACACACAAGCTAGAAGGGATTAACAACTTTCATGGAAAGGGGATAAAACCTCTCATAATCCACCCCCTCTCTTACCCCTTCTCTTACCCCCCTCTCTTACCTGCCGTAAGCTGAACACCTCACCTCCTCTTAACCCCATCCCACGCGCACACACGTTCTCTCTCTCTCTCTCTCTCTCTCTCTCTCTCTCTCTCTCTCTCTCTCTCTCTCTCTCTCTCTCTCTCTCTCTCTCTCTCTCTCTCTCTCTCTCTCTCTCTCTCTCTTTCTTCCTCTCTCTCTCTCTCTCTCTTTCTCTCTCTCTCTCTCTCTCTCTCTCTCTCTCTCTCTCTCTCTCTCTCTCTCTCTCTCTCTCTCTCTCTCTCTCTCTCTCTCTCTCTCTCTCTCTCTCTCTCTCTCTCTCTTGCTCTCTCTCTCTTGTTCTCTCTTGTTCGCTCTCTCTTGCTTTCTTTTGCTCTCTCTCTCTTGCTCTCTCTCTCTTGCTCTCTCTCTCTCTTGCTCTCTCTCTCTCCCTTGCTCTCTCTCTCTCTTGCTCTCTCTTGACAAGGGGCAAAATGGCAGGAGGCCGCAACAGGGACACGGGAAGCAGCCAGGGTGATCAAACGAAGGAATTGCTAACCCAAGTTCTCGAGGAATTCAGGAGGGCGATGAATGAAATGAGGATTACAATTAACAATCTGCAAAGTGAGCTGGCATCAGCAAGGGAGGAGATCAAATCTCTCACAGAGAAAAATAAAGAGACTGAGCATCAGATTATCATCCAAAGGGAAGGTGGGAATGTTACATTGGAAGGAAATGCCTCTGTACCTGAAACATTTGCGGAACGACTGAAAAAGAGCTCAGAAGCAATGGACACAGTGAGGGAGGTAGCGATGCAGGCAGCTACGTCAGAGGAAGCAGCAAGGTGCACCACTCAACTGCTGGAAAGAAAAAGATCAGCGGTAGTTGTAGGCATCAAAGAACAGGAAGGATCCAACAGGCAAGAATGGAATGGCATGGATAGAGAGGCACTACATGGGCTACTGAAGGGGTTACAGATGGAAGGGGCTGTACATAACATTGAGAAGGTTTTCAGGTTGGGCTGGTACAAAAAGGACAGAAACGACTTGTAAAGGTGGTGTTTACAAACGAAACCATGAAGGAGGATATTCTCGAAAGGAAGAGTCGTCTGCAGCATGTGGAGGGATACAAAAAAGTATTCCTGCAGAGGGACAGGACGAAGGAGGAGAGAGCCAGGGCAGCAGAGGCAAGGAGAAAGCGCAGGGAGAGAGGAGCAAACCAGGAAATCACAGCCCCCAGCACAACAGTCCCAGAGACAAGAGGGGAACCCAAAACCAGCATCCCAGCAACACCAGAGGGGAGGGCAACACCACCACCCCCCTCTGCATAGAAATCCTCCCTTCCCCTCACCCTACCTGCCCCCACCCCACCCTCCCTCCCCCCCACCCCATTCTGACCCTGACACCCCATCCCCATTCCCATCATGTCCCCCCTCCCTCCTTTCCCCCCCCTGTCCCCCTCCCCCTTCATCCCATACCCTCCTTATCCCTCCTGCCCCCTCACCCCTTATCCTCCATGTCCCCCTATCTCCTTAACCCACACCCTACCTGTCCCTCCCTTCCCTTAAACCCCCACCCCCCACCCCAAAATCCTCTGAGACCCTGCAAACCACCTCACAGATCTTTTCACCCACGGAACAACTTCCCACACCAGCAGAATGCTCGCCAAGAAAGCGACATGAAAATGAACAGAAGAAAGTGAGCTTCAAGGCGATGTACACTAACATAGATGGGATTACAAATAAAACAAGTGAACTTGGAGAATGGGCACTAGGAGAAAACCCAGACATAATAGCACTCACAGAAACAAAGTTAACGAAAATACTTTTTACTAAAATAAATTCCACAGTCTCCGTGGTGTAGTGGTAAGACACTCGCCTGGCGTTCCACGAGCTCTATGTCAATAGCGCTAGCGGTACCTATGATACAGTATCGCGGCTTGTCTATGATACAAGGTACCATTTGGGAGATGAAATACTTCAAGAGTCAGAGAGACAGAAAGGCCTGGGGGTTGATATCAGGCCAGACCTGTCCCCTGAAGCTCATATCAAGAGGATAACCTCAGCAGCATATGCCAGATTGGCTAACATAAGTACGGCCTCTAGAAACTTGTGTAAGGAATCTTTCAGAACATTATATACCACATATGTCCGACCAATCCTGGAGTATGCGGCTCCAGCATGGAGTCCATATCTAGTCAAGGATAAGACTAAACTGGAAAAGGTTCAAAGGTTTGCCACCAGACTAGTACCCGAGCTGAGAGGTATGAGCTACGAGGAGAGTCTACGGGAATTAAACCTCACTTCGTTGGAAGACAGAAGAGTTAGGGGGGACATGATCACCACATTCAAGATTCTCAAGGGAATCGACAGGGTTGATAAAGACAGGCTGTTTAACACAAGGGGCACACGCACTAGGGGACACAGGTGGAAACTGAGTGCCCAAATGAGCCACAGAGATATTAGAAAGAACTTTTTTAGTGTCAGAGTGGTTGACAAATGGAATGCATTAGGAAGCGATGTGGTGGAGGCTGACTCCATAAAGAGTTTCAAGTGTAGTATTGATAGAGCCCAAAAGGCTCAGGAACCTGTACACCGGTTGATTGACGGTTGAGAGGTGGGACCAAAGAGCCAGAGCTCAACCCCCCGCAAGCACAACTAGGTGAGTACACACACACACACACACCAGGAAGTAGCCTGTAACAGCTGTCTAACTCCCAGGTACCTATTTACTACGAGGTAACATGAGCATCAGGGTGAAAGAAACTGCCCATTTTGTTTCTGCCATCATCGGGGATCGAACCCAGAACCTAGGATTACGAGTCCAGAGCGCTGTCCACTCAGCTGTCAGGGCCCCCCCCCCTCCAGATTTGAGTGTGTGTATGTGTATTCACCTAGTTGTGCTTGTGGGGGTTGAGCTCTGTTCTTTCCGCCAGCCACTCAACTATCAATCAATCAACTAATTACTACTATGCTAGTAGTAGTTGCTAACTACTACTAGCATTCTATTTTTTTTTTTAACACACATACACCCCCAGGTAGCAGCCTGTAACAGCTGTCTAACACACAGGCACCTATTTACTGCTAGGCTACAGGGGAATCAGGGTGAAAGAAACTCTGCCCATTTTTTTTAGCACCGGAGCCGGGAATCAAATCCAGGACCACAAGACTTCGTATCCAGCGAGCTGTCCACTCGGCCACCAGCGCCCTATGCCATGTGTACACACACACACACCATGTGTGTGTGTGCGCGTGTGTATGTGAGGGAGCGTGTGTGTGTGTGTGTGTTGTGAATTCACCTATTCGTGTTTGTGGGGGTTGAGCTCTGGCTCTTTGGTCCTGCCTCTCAACTGTCAATCAACTGGTATAGGAAAATCTGGCTCCAGAATAATGATAATAAATTAAACAAATAATTTAAAGAACCATCCTTAATAAAAAAGAATTAACTTGGAGAACCAGTGCCTATGGATCTCGTGGATAAAATGTAAATGAAATTTATTAATGTATAATAAATGAACTGTAGTTTACGATAAATTATTGAGCCAAATCCCTCCACTCACTTTGGATGTTAATTGGTAAATAGAAGTTAAAGTATTTCAAATAATGAAATAATGACATGCTAATGTGCATTAATATATAAATGACATATATAAATAATATGCAGGAATATGATATTAATAAATCATTGTATATTACTACGTCTCCCTCAGTTGGAATACCACGCTGAGAAGCAAAACCTCAATAATTTCCACTCCAACTTAGTATTCCCGCATTTAAACGCAAAATCTAAAATAATTGGAAGGGATAAAGCTGCACTCACGTGGGTGTTTTGAATTTGCCTGCAGCGTTATGACTGCATACTAAATGAAATTGTAATTAATGGCCAATACTATGGACATCGAACGTGGTGTCCATAAGTTAAGAAAGCTGCACCCCAAATTGGAAGTTCGTAGAAGTACGGATGTTTGCAATATCGATTGATAGATGTTGGGCCGCTCCAAAAGACCTTCACGCTACCTGGTAAATACGGCAAGAATTTCGACTCCTTCACCTCGGGTGACGCATGCGCAATAGCTCCCAAGGTTGGGATCCCATGAATAAATCATAATATTTATTTAATGTTACTCTACTCAGTTCCAGACGCCAGCCCTACCCAGTACCAGATACCAAACCTACTCAGTACCAGACATCAACCCTACTAAGTACCTGACACCAACCCTACTAAGTATCAGACACCAACCCTACTCAGTACCAGATGCCAAATCTACTCAGTACCAGACTCCACCATTAATTATTACCAATCACCATCCCTACTCTGTCCCAGACGCCAACCCAACTCAGTACCAGACACCAACCCTACTCAGTACCAGACACCAACCCTATTTAGTTTCGAACGCCAACCCTACTCAATACCAGAGGCCAATCCTACTGAGTACTAGACACCAACCCTACTCAATACAAGACTTCAACATTATTCAGAACTAGACTCCAACCCAATTCAGTACTTGGCACCATCCCTACCCAATCTCAGACAATAACCTACTCAGTTCCAGACTCCAACCCTACTCAGTATTAGACACCAACCCTACTCAGTACAAGACACCAAACCTCAGCACTAGACACTCACCCTACTCAGTACCCGACCCCAACCCAACTCTGTACTAGACAACAACTTTAATCACTACTAGACACCAATCTTACTCAGTACTAAACAACAACAACCCTTCTCAATAATAGACACCAACCCTACTCACTACTAGAAACCAAGACTAATCAGTACCATACACAAACCCTACTCAGTTCTAAACAACAACCCTTCTCTGTACTAGACACCAACCCAACTCAGTTCTAAACACCAACTCTACCCAGTACTTGACACTAATTCTACTCACTACCAGACACCAACCCCACTCAGGACCAGACACAAACCCTACTCAATAGCAGACACCATCCATAACCAGTCCCAGACACCATCTGTCACCAATCCCAGACTCCAATCCTTCTCAGTACCAGACTCCAAACCTGCCCAGTACCCTACACCAACACTACTCAGTACCAGACATCAACCCTTCTCAGTACCAGACACCATTCCAACTCAGTACTAGACACCAACCCTTCTCAGTACCAGACACCATCCCTACTCAGTACTAGACACCATCCCTAATCAGTATCAAATACAACCCGTACTCAATACTAAACAACAACCCTACTCAGTACCAGACACGAACCGTTCTCGGTAACAGAAACCAACCTTTCTCAATTCCCAACATCAGCCCTACTCAGAACTAGATACCAACCCTACTCATTACTAGACAGTAGTGAAAATTGATACTACGACTGTGCACAACACCTGCGCTGGTGAGACAATTAGGCCCCTGAACAGTGTTGCACACCGTCGTAGTCTTGGGGGTTTGGTGGGTCCCTAGGGGCATGCGTGCGTTGTTCCATGGGGTGTTTGTGGGTTGCGGTGTGTAGCTAGGGACACCCGGGCATTGTCTCTTCGGAAGGTTGTGAATCGTTGGGGTTAAAGTGTTAGTATAGGAACAGGTGAGCAGGAGGAGTAGTTGTAAGATGAATGTGTATGAGTATATAGCATAAGGTTAAGCATGATATGTGGATTTATAGTTAATAAATGTATGTAGGATAGATAAAAGTATTTTGAGGAGGTAGAGGGGGGGCCTCTCACATGAGGACATAGACCTAGGAGGCCGAGTATTTTTAGGTGTACGGTTAAGGAAGGGTGTATGAAGCAGGTAAAGGGGAGGGGAAATGAAGAGGGCCACCCATGAAATCCTTTGGCTGGCACCGTCAGTTGTGTGTTTAAACAATAATGTCTGTGGTAAGTAGCAAAGTTAATATGTTGGCAGAAAGGACAGTTGACAGAGTGGAGTAAGTGTATATTACCAAAACGTGTAGATTTTCTCACCATCGCCGTCACTGCCGCCTCTGCCTCCTAAGCCTTCAACACAGGGTGTAAAAGGGTCATTAGTCTCGAGTCATACACGCATGTTCACAGCAGGATGTCTCGGTGGCTACTGAGCTGTGAGAGAAAGGTAACCACAAAAATATTTGTAAACAAAGCTTCCCTCCCCCCCTCTCCTCCCCTACAGCCTCCAGCTAGAAGCATAAGGAGTTCCACAGGCTACATGGCACATACAACATAGCACAGCATGTGGGGGCATACCACATGGTAGGAGAGCAGGTAGAGTTGCGGTGTGGCCTCTTTGATGGGTGGGGAGGAAGGTACATGAGTTGGAGGGGGAGTATTTTGTCAACAATACCTTCTCCCCCCATGCGCGCTCCATCCAGCACTTTCCACTTATCGGTGGGTGTGTTTTGTAACATTGTGTGTGCTCCTTCTTTATTATTCTATTTACTCTGTTTATTTGCGTTAGTTTAAAAAAATAGGGTTGGCAGGTAGGCTGTTCCACATTATTGTTGTTAGTTTTTTTCACAGTAAAGAAAGAGGTATATGAATCTGTTCCTCTCTCCACCTCAGCTTTCATAGTTGACTGTCAGCCCAGCTTATCAGTCACAAGAGGTTTCTGCTCCTGAGCTGTGCGAGTTCAACACCTGGTGAGTGGGAGGGGTGACTCAAACATCTGGAGTATACAGCCTCTTGGCTACTCGAGACGAGTCTCTCGCATGTTTACATCAGAGAAGCGGGTGCTCCTGGCCACTCCCTCCCCATAAACTTAGCAGTCACTTGACATCCCTCAGGTTAACAGCTTACACGCATGTCTCGGTATTCAGAATAATAAATAAATAGAAGCAAATAAATAGTTATTCAGCAGTCTCCGTGGTGTAGTGGTAAGACACTCGCCTGGCGTTCCGCGAGCGCTATGTCATGGGTTCGTATCCTGGCCGGGGAGGATTTACTGGGCGCAATTCCTTAACTGTTGCCTCTGTTTAACGCAACAGTAAAATGTGTACTTGGATGAAAAAACGATTCTTCGCGGCAGGGGATCGTATTCCAGGGACCATAGGATTAAGGACTTGCCCGAAACGCTACGCGTACTAGTGGCTGTACAAGAATGTAACAACTCTTGTATATATCTCAAAAAAAAGTTAGAAGTAAACCCTTCTATATATAATTTGTATTCTTTTATTAAACACTAAGACATTTACAACGACAATAATAATATTATTTAAATAAAATGTGCAAACATCGTTCTCTCCCCAAATAACTTTAAGAGTAACGAGCCTTGTCGTAAAACAGTCTTCAATCTTCTTATAACAAATCAAATCCATGCTTGTGTGTGTGTTTTACACCACATAACATAACGTGACCAACATGCAAACATCGTTCTATTACTGTGTGACTGTTTTTTGTACCTTGTAACACACAATGTAACGTAATACGGGAAATCAGCTTTCTGCTCTCCAAAATAAATGTCATTTTTGTAATGTAAAGCGTGTCTAGTCATTCTCCATCTCCACTTCATCCAACACCGAATAATTATTACTGCATTCTGTTTTTAGACCTTGTAACACACAATTTAACATAACGCGGGAAATCAGCTTTTTGCTGTCCAAAATAAATATCATTTTTGTAATGTAAAGCTTGCTTAGTCAATCTCTGTCTCCACTTCATCCAACACCAAATAATTTTTTCTGTGTGACTGTTTTTTAGACCTTGTTACACACAATACAACGTAAGGCAGATAATCAGCTTACTGCTGTCCAAAATAAACATAATTTTTGAATTGATTGACTAAGCTTGCTTAGTCAATCTCCATCTCTACTACATCCATCACCAAATAATTAATACTGTGTGACTGTTATTTTGACCTTGTAACGCACAATGTAACATAATAAAGAAAATCAGCTTACTGTTGTCCAAAATATATTGCATTTTTTGAAATGTGAAATGTGCCTATTCAATCTCATCTCTACTACATCTAACACCAAATAATTATTACGGTGTAACTGTTTAGTCCTTGTAAAGCTTTATAACACTTTCAAACTAACATCGTTTGCGACATTAATACCTTGCTCAGCTCACAGCTTTCCAAATGAAGCGGGTTGCGATTATACGCTCCAGACACAGCCTCCATATCAAGGATAACCATACATAAATGTTCTGGTATCACAGTTTCCCATGGCTGGTCCAATGTTATCGTGCGCCTCCTCCTCTGCACCACTACTCTCCTCCTCTGCATCACTATCCTACTCCTCCTCTGCACCACTAACCTCCTCATCTGCACCAATACCCTCATCCTCCTCTGCACCATTACCCTCATTATCCTCTGCACCATTACCCTCATCCTCCTCTGCACCACTACCCTCATCTTCCTCTGCACAACTACCCTCATCCTCCTCTGCACCACTACCCTCATCCTCTTCTGCACCACTACCCTAATCCTCCTATGCACCACTACCCTCATCCTCCTCTGCACCACTACCCTCATCCTCCTCTGCACCACTACCCTCATCCTCCTCTGCACTACTACCCTCCTCCTCTGCACCACATCCCTCATCCTCCTATGCACCACTACCCTCATCCTCCTCTGCACCACCTCCCTCATCCTCCTCTGCACCACTACACTCATCCTCCTCTGCACCACTACCCTCCTCCTCTGCACCACCTCCCTCATCCTCCTCTGCACTACTACCCTCCTCCTCTGCACCACATCCCTCATCCTCCTATGCACCACTACCCTCATCCTCCTTTGCACCACAACCCTCATCCTCCTCTGCACCACTACCCTCATCCTCCTCAGCACCACAACCCTCATCCTTCTCTGCACCACAACCCTCATCCTCCTCTGCATCACTACCCTCATCGTCCTCAGCACCACTACCCTCCCCCTCCTCTGCACCACTACACTCATCCTCCTCTGCACCACTACCCTCCTCCTCTGCACCACCTCCCTCATCCTCCTCTGCAACACTACCCTCATCCTCCTTTGCACCTTTACCCTCCCCCTCCTCTGCACCACTACCATCCTCCTCCTCTGCACCATTACCCTCATCCTCCTCTGCACCACTACCTTCATCCTCCTCTGCACCACTACCCTCCTACTCTGCACAACTACCTACCTCCTACTCTGCACCACTACCCTCCTCCTCTGCACAACTACCCGCTTCCTACTCTGCACCACTACCCCTCATCCTTTGCACCACTACCCTCCCCCTTTTCTGTACCACTACCCTCCCCCTCCTCTGCACCGCTACCCTCCTCCTTCTCTGCACCACTACCCTCATCCTCCCCTGCATTACTACCCTCCCCCTCCTCTGCACCACTACCCTCTGCACTAACTAGGATGTAGACACCAAATAATCCTCATGTGAGGCTAGCTTCTAACACCCCTAGTAACTGATGTATCAAGATTAATTCTTGCTTCCTCTTCTTGTTCCTGTCAAAGGGCACTAGCTGTAAAGCCGGAATCCTAATATATGACAGCTATATCAGATGAAACATTTATATATTATTAGATAAGGACCAAGTACTAATTAGCTGTGTTAAGTGGCTTGTCTAGTGTCCTAACCAGTTCGCCCTATATCTACTTAACATTAACTGGCCAAAAATGATTCGGTAAACGGGTTTCGGTAAGACACTTCCCTTGTTTAGATGTTGATTGCGTGTTGATGAGGGTAGAAGCACTACGTTGATCTCTATTACACTTCGTCCAAAGGAGAATTTATAGGAGCTGACTTTGCTCCAGCCACTATGTGATTAACAATGGCTGACCTCTCTCACCACTGACACTCCTGGCTCTCTTTGTCCAGATGTCAATAGGTGATAGAAGGGTCACATTTACTCTATTTTGATACTGATAATTAAGTTAATTCAAATGAGATGTTCTCATGATGAATAAGACTACTGTATTTAAGAATAATTCTCAACAGAATAGCTGGTGAATTTATAACACTATGTGGCAATGATATCCCGTTTTCTATTATGGAAAATTCCACTACAAGCTCCATTTCTATGGGTTAACTTGTGAATACAACAGCAGCAATATTATCTACCAATTGAATTTATTATTAGTAAATGGTGTCGGGTTTTCCGACATAATTTCCCTGGGGCTGATCATGGGTCGAAGTCCTATTTAGAACAGACGAACATCGATACTCCTCCTTCGAATTATTAGGTTAATTTGATGTTAGTAGTTATTAATCACACATTTGTGCATCTGTTCGTACAGGACTGATGTCCTGTACTCGAGTTGCAGGGGTTAGAAGTCTAGTGCGATTTCATTTCCCTGTTAATTAATTAATACTTTAGTCTGGGCATGATGCAGCATTGTGTCATCCGTTTACTGTCGGTAATCTCGGGGATGACGCAGCATTGCGTCATCCACTAAAATAATTGCCAAAAATCAGGTTTTTATCCGATTTTTTTTGGACTGTTTGGTAACTGTCAACAAGCCGAATGCAATCTGTGACTACAATACAAACATGAAAGGTGTTGATCACTTTGACCAAATGATCAAATATTATCACTTCATAAGGAAAACTCACAAATGGACGAAGAAAATGACCTTCTATTTTGTGCAAATGGCTATCTACAATGCTTATGTGATGTACAACTACTACACAAAAAAATACTGAACTATAATACTACATATACTAAAATACTAAATACTAAACATTTGTAGGCAGGAATTGGGAGAGTAGCTGGAAGGCGTCTGGGTGCTCACTCGCGTTTAACGCGTGGCCTGTCTTCAACTCGTCGGCGGGTGGAGCTTGACTAAGTTTTTTATTTTATATGCTAATGTTCCTCTAGAGAATTCTATTGCGAACCTATTGATACCAAAATGAAAGACCTAGGACGAAAATTGAGGTGACCAGAGTGAAAAGAGTGAACACATTTTATCGCTTTTGCGCGCTCCTGGGTAACTCGTTCGCACTTTCTCTGTTTGCTGCGGGTAATTAGCCGGGCTTTTGGAGGTTATATGCATTTAGTGCTGTAGAGAATTCTATTGCGAACACAATGATACCAAATTGAATCTCGTAGGACGAGAATTAAGGTGACAAAGTTGAAGAGAGTACCTTTTCAGAATTAACGCGCGCTCCTGAGAAACCCTGGGACCCAAATCGCACAGTTGAGGGCTGGCGAGCGGGCACGCCAAAGTGTTAACTCTTGAAAGGCTAAAATTATAGCCTAATTACATATCAACCCAGAGGACTGAATGTGATCAAGTACTACAGTCAAGTATGATTCAGGGACTGCAGTGAGATCAGTAACATTAGATATAACTTGAAGCTTGTTCAGGTAACTGGTCACTGATATATATATACACCAAGGCCCATGGAATTCATCTTGATTAAATAATAAATGTATCAAAATCAGTTTTCAGATTTATTGGGATTTAATTTAGTGAATTCAGAGGATTGAATAGTCCATCATTAAAGTCAAGTATGGTTCTGAGACTGCAGTGGGTTCAGTGACATTTGTCGCAGTGACTTGTAGCTGTTTAGGCTACTGTTCACTGATTTGCCACTGAGGCCTCATGAACTCATCTTCAGCTTTAAATGATGATATTAAGATCAATCTCTGTTGCTATAGTCAGCTGTAATCTCCTTAGTATAATGCTACTGAAGATATATAATCAGCTGACAAATTTAGATTTCTACTGGTATTGTTTATATGCAGGCATAGGTGTCCTCAGACTTATACTGGGCCTGAGAGTAATTTACCTTCTGCAGAATTTAAATTAACATGGTTATGCCATGATATTTAGTAGGGATATCGATGGTAGCAGTCTGTCCCTACAAGGATACCAAAGTCAGTGAGGTGATCAGACTTAATATTATCTGCCATTTTTATTCCTCTCTTTCTCAGGAATTTGGCAGTTGCTCCCAGACGTTGCATTTGTAGGTCTGCCGGAATTTTGTCCACCACAATGGCTTTTACTTGACAGACGTAACTGCCTACCGTACTGATGGTTTTACCACCTGGTAGACTTGAGGTTCTGTATCTGTTAGAAACCCTGAGATATTGATTGTCGTCTGGGTTAATTTTAGTTCATCTGCCAACTTTGTAGTGACATATGTTCTCTGGGACCCTTGGTCAAACAACCCACGGGTTGTTTGCCCTCTTATAACCTTGGCCCTCTTATTCTGGATGGTAATTTGGGCAGTAGGCAAAGTCGTATTACCTTTAGACTATGCCGATTGAACACTAATTGTTTGTTTCTCCTTGCAGTACTGTACTGTACTGTAGTGGGAATGCTATCTTTCACCTTGGGTCTAGAATACGTTAATTTCGTATGCTTGCACAGTGCTGCATGGTGTTTACCTCTTCTACACCTGTTGCAGGTGTTAAATTGAGTCACCTTGCACATCTCCCTAATTTCTGGAGTCGCTTAATACGAGTGTCTCTCTCTGGATAATTGGCATAACGGTATATTGAATGTTTCTTTTTGCAGAACATACATGTCCCCCCCAGCCTACTGCATGCTTGGAAGTTACAGGTTTGGGTTAACTAGTAACAGTAGGCTTTGAGGATTCTGCTGCATTACCAGATTTTCTCCAACTTGGTGTGAAAGTAATTGGTTGATGTTTATTTGGGGTAGTTGTTTTACCCTTTAATTGACTATTATTTTCTATTTCTGAAGGCTCGCAAGAGGCTTTAACTTCCTCATTTGCACGTCGTTTGTTAATGATGGAACGCAAACCTTCAGTGATGTCCTGTACTGTCAGGATGGTGTTATGTTGACGTGTGTATAATTCATCTAGTATATCGCTGGACAATTTTCGTTGAAGGACTACTTTGGTCATCCACTCACTAGTGGTTATATCAACCTTAAGACTGAATGTTCTTAGTAGTGACTCAAACTCCATGCTGAAGGATTGTAATGAGTCAGCAGTCTGATCACGTTGAGGTAAGTCCAGCAATTGTAGTACTAAATGTATGACAGTTTTCGTATTGCCAGCATTATCCCTAGGAAGCTGGACTGGGAAATTAGTGCTGTCGCTATTTTAATTTACATTTTCTAGTACTGGTTCAGCTTCACCTTTATTTTCAGTTTGGAGGCATGTTAACTTAGTAGCCTCAGATATTGGGGTTTTCAGAATCCACAGAGACTGTGGATAAATTGTCTGAGAACTGTTTAATTTCTGGTAGTATAATATTAGGTGAAGCTGTAGTGGGTGAGGCTTTATCCTCTTTGATTAATTCGTTGAAAGGATCTAATCTGGCTTGAGATTTATTCTCATAAAGATCCAGATCATCCATAATATTATCTACTTTATTTGATGTACCTGCTATTTGTTCTGACTCAATAATCCTGTGTAAGTGTTCCAACCTGGCTTGAGTTTCTTCATATTGTGCTAGGTCAGACAGGAATGGTTCCACATCTTCAACTACTATTTCGTCGTCGTCGTTGTGGATCTGATTTTGGTAACATTTCCTATTTGCTTTCAATATAGGCAATTGGGTTTGAATCTGTAATAGTGGTATTTTCAACCGACGATAATTAACTATAGGCTCATATAACAACTGTTCATATTGGTCGAGATCTCTTGACAGTTGACGTTTACTTGCTGTTAAAGCACGTTTTGCTTTCTGAGGATTAGTCATGCTGACTTGTTAATTAGATATTACTGGCTCATAAATTGCGAGCAAGTACTGATGGTAGCCTAGGGTAAAATTCTGTAACCACTTGGCTATACTCTACCTCTTTCAGAGGTTGGCACTTAAAATTAATACACATTAGATATATATAATCATACACACTAATGATTTGAGTCATAAACCAGTGTCATTGAAAGTACCTTTAGGTTAGCTCCTCAATTATCATCCTAGGATGGTATAGACACTAATTAATCACTCAAAAAGTGCAATGATTATAAGTAAATTATTATATAAACACAACTCAACTCGAGCTGATAACAATTACACCCAAAATAGGATCTGTACCATTCATTAATGGTGCTAGGTTGTTTAACATAGTACAACTAGAGTATGGAACTAATGGGACTAGTATGAACAATAAATAGTTCAACTAGTCAATGGTAATTGGGGACTAGGTTATCAATAAACATTAGTCAATGTATATCCTACCCTGTTGTGGGATGGCAATTGGTAAATATTGTATTGAGAACACTAGAGCAATTATATTAAATAATTCTCTATTTAAGAGAAATAATATACACAGTTGAATGAAGCATTATGAATGACCATGTCTGACTGACACAGTATTAATGGCTGTGAGTGACTTGGCATCAGTGGTCCAGTCTTAGTGATTCATTATAAGTGAGTTGACTCACTTATAATTAATGACTATAACTGTTTCACCCACTGATGTCGGTGAATCAGCTCAAGTTACTCAGTATGAATGACTCAGTGTGAATAACTATGAGTGACAGAATAATTACCTGCATAAATTCATCAACGTGAGTGGTTCAATATGAGTGACTCATTATGAGTAATGAGTAATTCAGTAAATCAGTAATGATTCATTATGAGTAATTCAGTGAATCAGTATGAGTGACTCAATATTATTGACCCATTTGAGTGACAAAGATTGAGTTACTTAGAATATGTAACTAAATAGGAGTGACAGTATGAATTATCTATGTGAGTGACTCATTTTAAGGGATTCAGCATGAGAAAATCACCAAGTATGACTAAATATTATTAACTCTGTATGAGGGGACTAATATGAGTGACTCAATATGATTGGTGCATTAAGAGTAACTCTGTGTGAGTGACACAGTATTAGTGACTTAGCATGTGTGATTTTGTATGAATAACTCAGTGTGAGTGACGCACTATAGGGATCCACGGGGAAATACCCTTGTTTCATTCTTCCAACGCGATACCTCTTCTTTCACTATGACTCTCGGTTTTCTGTCCTTTAGGTCGTCTCTTACGCAGATCAGTGTTTTCCCAGCTATACCTGCTTGCTCCTCCACCTTTTCCAACAGTCTTTCATAAGGAACAGTATCAATTCTTTGTGACAATTAAAGAAAATAAAGTTCACCCAGCCTTCTTTTTCCAGATGTGTTTTATTAAAAGTACGAATGATTGACTCCTTATAAGTAACACAGTATGAGGACTCAGTATGAGTGATAAAGTATGAGTGACGTAGTAGAGTTGGCGGAGTTTAATTGACCAGTGAGAGTGATTCAGTATGAGTCAATATGAGTGACTATGCCTAAATTACTCAGAGTGAATCAGAATGACAGATTTATTACGAGTAACAAATTTTGAGTGATTCAGTATGAATAAATCAATATGAATGACTCAGTGCGAGTACCTCACTATGAAAGACGTAATGTTAGTATTCACCTAGTTGCATTCACGTAGTTGTGCTTGCCGGGGTTGAGCTCTGCTCTTTCGGCCCGCCTCTCAACTGTCAATCAACTGTTTCTACTACTACTACTTTTTTTCCCACACCACACACACATACACACCCCAGGAAGCAGCCCGTGACAGCTGACTAACTCCCAGATACTTATTTACTGCTAGCTAACAGGGGCATAGGGGTGAAAGAAACTCTGCCCATCGTTTCTCTCCGGCGCCCGGATTCGAACCCGGGATTACAGGATCACGTGTCTAGCGTGCTGTCCGCTCGGCCACCGGCTCCCCTAGTCACTTAGTATGAGTGACTGGATATGAGTGAATAAGCAAGATTAACTCATTTTGATGGAATCAGAATGAAGGACTCACATGAAATAATTTTATGTAAAGGACCAGACAATTGGTCCAATTATTCCGGTTCAGAAGGACCAGCCACATGTGGGAAATTGGTCCGGTTCAGAAGGACCAGGCACATGTGGGAAATTGGTCCGGTTCAGAAGGACCAGACACATGTGGGTGGTTCAGAAGGACCAGACACATGTGGGTGGTTCAGAAGGACCAGACACATGTGGGTGGTTCAGAAGGACCAGACACATGTGGGTGGTTCAGAAGGACCAGACACATGTGGGTGGTTCAGAAGGACCAGACACATGTGGGTGGTTCAGAAGGACCAGACACTTCTGGGAGGTTCAGAAGGACCAGACACATGTGGGTGGTTCAGAAGGACCAGACACATGTGGGTGGTTCAGAAGGACCAGACACATGTGGGTGGTTCAGAAGGACCAGACACATGTGGGTGGTTCAGAAGGACCAGACACTTCTGGGAGGTTCAGAAGGACCAGACACATGTGGGTGGTTCAGAAGGACCAGACACATGTGGGTGGTTCAGAAGGACCAGACACATGTGGGTGGTTCAGAAGGACCAGACACTTCTGGGAGGTTCAGAAGGACCAGACACATGTGGGTGGTTCAGAAGGACCAGACACATGTGGGTGGTTCAGAAGGACCAGACACATGTGGGTGGTTCAGAAGGACCAGACACATGTGGGAGGTTCAGAAGGACCAGACACATGTGGGTGGTTCAGAAGGACCAGACACATGTGGGTGGTTCAGAAGGACCAGACACATGTGGGTGGTTCAGAAGGACCAGACACATGTGGGTGGTTCAGAAGGACCAGACACTTCTGGGAGGTTCAGAAGGACCAGACACATGTGGGTGGTTCAGAAGGACCAGACACATGTGGGTGGTTCAGAAGGACCAGACACATGTGGGAGGTTCAGAAGGACCAGACACATGTGGGTGGTTCAGAAGGACCAGACACTTCTGGGAGGTTCAGAAGGACCAGACACATGTGGGTGGTTCAGAAGGACCAGACACATGTGGGTGGTTCAGAAGGACCAGACACATGTGGGTGGTTCAGAAGGACCAGACACATGTGGGAGGTTCAGAAGGACCAGACACATGTGGGTGGTTCAGAAGGACCAGACACATGTGGGTGGTTCAGAAGGACCAGACACATGTGGGTGGTTCAGAAGGACCAGACACATGTGGGTGGTTCAGAAGGACCAGACACATGTGGGTGGTTCAGAAGGACCAGACACATGTGGGTGGTTCAGAAGGACCAGACACTTCTGGGAGGTTCAGAAGGACCAGACACATGTGGGTGGTTCAGAAGGACCAGACACATGTGGGTGGTTCAGAAGGACCAGACACATGTGGGTGGTTCAGAAGGACCAGACACTTCTGGGAGGTTCAGAAGGACCAGACACATGTGGGTGGTTCAGAAGGACCAGACACATGTGGGTGGTTCAGAAGGACCAGACACATGTGGGTGGTTCAGAAGGACCAGACACATGTGGGAGGTTCAGAAGGACCAGACACATGTGGGTGGTTCAGAAGGACCAGACACATGTGGGTGGTTCAGAAGGACCAGACACATGTGGGTGGTTCAGAAGGACCAGACACATGTGGGTGGTTCAGAAGGACCAGACACTTCTGGGAGGTTCAGAAGGACCAGACACATGTGGGTGGTTCAGAAGGACCAGACACATGTGGGTGGTTCAGAAGGACCAGACACATGTGGGTGGTTCAGAAGGACCAGACACATGTGGGAGGTTCAGAAGGACCAGACACATGTGGGTGGTTCAGAAGGACCAGACACATGTGGGTGGTTCAGAAGGACCAGACACTTCTGGGAGGTTCAGAAGGACCAGACACTTCTGGGAGGTTCAGAAGGACCAGACACATGTGGGTGGTTCAGAAGGACCAGACACATGTGGGTGGTTCAGAAGGACCAGACACTTCTGGGAGGTTCAGAAGGACCAGACACTTCTGGGAGGTTCAGAAGGACCAGACATATTGGTAGATTCAGAAGGACCAGACACATGTGACAAGTTGTTCCGGAAGAAGTACCAGATACATGTGGGAATATGTAACTCTCGCAAACACTTATCCTAGTTTACGACACCTATAAAATAGACCAATCTATAGGTCAGTTACAATGAACAAGACATCTAAGTTTCAACAGGTGAGAGACATAGGACTAGAGAACTTTCACAGAGATGCTAAACCTTGTAACACTACTCAATACTTAAATAAAATTTTAATATTAAGTCAAACATGAATCAATCATGCATAGATTGGCAAATAATAATTGGTTTATGCCTTTGCTGGATTTAGTCACCTCAGTTGTATCCTAAACTACTGAGGTGACAAACTGTATTTTAGCTTCAGGCGTAGTGTATTCTTCTTCCTCCCTACCAAAGGAAACCACAAAATTTTAAATCTATATAAATATAAATGGAAATGTTCGTTTGTTCAAAATCGCTAATCTCCGAAAGTTCTACACCGATTGCCTAGAAATTTTCACACAACGTTCCATTCGTATCCAAACACGTTTTTATATACATTCTATATAGATGTCACGTCAGTGACGGTAAAAAACATGCTTTCTCTGAAAAACTGCGTTTTTCATGTGAGGGAAATCTTCGAAACCTCTTTACCGATTGCTATGAAAATTTGACACAACGTTGCATTCGAATAGGCACGTCTTTTTATATATCTACAAAATAAATGCCTCACATGTGACAGGAAAAAACATGTTTTTTTTTTAAATAGTGCCATCTGTTGGACATAAGAGCAACACACGCTGTAATCATCGAAAGTTCTTCACCGATTGCTTTGAAATTTTCACACTACGTTGCATTCAAATAGGCACATCTTTTTATATGCCTACTATATAGATGCCATACCTGTGACAGGTAAAAACATGCGTTTTGAAAAACAGTGCCATCTGTTGTGCATAATAGCAACATGCACACTATATTAAATATCTCACAAATTACGATTTCCGATTGCATTGATAAATTTTAATTTTATAGATTTCAACTTATTTTATTTTTTATTGAAGTATTTTGTGTGACATTGTGCTAGAATTGAGGTGTGTTGTTTACCATATCATTCATTTCGTAAGTATTAGTATAGATGCCACACCTGTGACAGGTAAAATTATGCATTTTTTGGAAAACAACGCCATCTGTTGCATGTAATGATTGATGAAGATTAATCCACCCAAAAGGTGGCACGGGCATGAATAGCCCATACGTGGTGGCCGTTTTGAGCCATTACTAGTATCAAGAGCTGATACTGGAGATCTGTGGAGGTGAGACTGCACACTGCATGACGGGAGATGTCTCCCCTGTGTTGCATGTAAGAGCAACACACATGCTATACTAAATATGTTACAATTCCATTTCAATGTTTCTGATTGAATTAATAAATTGAATTTTCATAGATTTTGATTTATTTTCATTTTGATTAAATTATTCTGTGTGAATTGCATTGGAATTGAGCTGTTTTTTACCATACCGTTCATTTCGTGTGTATAGTTTATTTTTTTATTTTTCATATTCTCATTTCATTTTTAGCTGTTTTTCTTATATTTCAGTGATGGGAACATCAGATCCTTTGATGTTCCAAATTTTCTGATGGGAGTATCAGATCGTTAGGGGAATGCATCGAATGAGGGAGTGGGGAATGTTGGGGGAAGAAGAGGGGATAGGAGAGGGGAATGTTTGGGAAGATGAAGGGACAGGGGAGGGGATAATAGTGGGAAGGACGAGGGGACGGGGCAGTTGTGGTTGGTGGGGACGAGGGGCTAGGGGAATGGAGAACGGTGGGGAGGATAAGAGGGACAGAGGAGTAGGGGTTGGTGGAAAGGACGAGGGGGTGGGGGGAATGGTAGGGAGGACGAGGGGATGGAGGAGTGGGGGATGTTGGGGAGGACAAAAGGACGGGGAGGGGGAGGAATAGTGGGGAGGACGAGGGGATGGGGGAGTGGGGAATTGTTGGGAGGAAGAGGGGACGGGTGAGTGAGGAATGCTTGGGAGGAAGGGGGAATGGTTGGGAGTATGAGGGGACAGGGCAGGAGGAATGGTGGGGAGGATTGGGAGACAGGGGAAGGTTGTTGTGGCTCAGGAACGCACATGTGTTGCTGAGCCACAGCAACACGTCGCCGGGTATAGCTAGTAATATAATATAAACGCCCTCTGGGGGAGGTATAAATCCATGATGAACATCATTGATTATGAGATATATAAAAATCTTTAAACTGAGCCACCCTGGAAAACAGATCAGCGAAAAGAAGCTACGAAAAACAACTTGCTTAAAATATTAAAAAAGATTCAAAGTCGTTCTATATCTATATAAGAAGTAAAACTAAACAAAAGACTTTGTAGGACCCTAGAAAGATGAGACTAACGAAATTATAATGGACAATAAAAGGGCAGCAAGCACTCTGAATGAATACTTTACATCGGTGTTTACACTAGAAAGATTAGATGGTATCCCATTACCGACACAATTGTTTGAAGGAGGTGAAGAGAACGAATTAAGTGATATATACCCATAATGTGCGACATTATCAGGAAGAACACTGACAAACTATAAGACTCAAACACTCCAGGTGTGGACGGAATTAAATTCAATGCCGTAAAGGAACTGGCAGAGGAACTGTACCTACCACTGAAACTTCTTTTCAGAAAATCTCTGGGCCACGGGGTAGTTCTCCCTAGATTGGAAATAAGCAAAGGTCACCCCTTCAAGTTCAAGTACGTTTATTGAGACAGTCTGATACATCTCAAAAGGTAGCTTGGGCTATTTCTACCCCCCATTGTCACCCCTATTTCCAAAAAAAAGTAGAAAGATCAGTAGAAAACCTGCGTCCGACTAGCTTGACATCACACATCTGCAAGCTCATGAGGAGAATCCTAAGGGAGAGAATTATCCACCTTCTCACAGTGAGCAATCTTGTAAAATCAACGCAACATGGGTTTGTTAAAAAATAGATCCAATTTTTGGAAACGGTAACGAGCTACTAAGTCAAGGGATTTTCAGCAGATGTAGTATTTATGGACAGTGATAATACTTTCGATAAAAGGTACCACACGAAAGACTAGCAAGGAAATTACAGGCCCATGGAATAAATGATATAACACTGGAATGAATAAAACAATGGTTAAAACAAAGAAAACAAAAGGTCGTGCTAAATGGGAAGAAATCTGACTGGAGAAATGTGGTGAGTAGGGTACCACAGCGTGCAGACTATCGTTGAGAGGGTGTTGCTGGGGGGAACACTTAGGAGGAGTTCAATAGGAGCTAGTGTGGAAGGGTGTAGACTGGTGTTACTAGGGGGAACACTTAGGAGGAGTTCATACTCTCACACCACCAAATACCTCGATGATAGGCAATATAATAAACATTTCCCACATCTCAGACGTGTGACTCACTAATAGTGACACAGATTTCTAACTTAGTGTGAGTGACCGATTATGCGTGCTTTAGCACGAGTGATGCAGTATTAATGAATCAATGGCAGTTGCTCAGTAACAATGACAAAATTCAAATGATTCAAAGTGAGTTAGATTGAGTGATTCCATGAGGGTGACTCAGAATGAGCAACTGTGTAGGAGTGACTTTGTATGATTCAGTATAAATGAATCAGTTTGAGTGACATTATAATTGACTCAATAGAAGTGATTTATCATTGAGTCAATGAGACTCAGTATGAGTGCCTCAGGTTAAGTGACTCAAAAAACTGAGTCAGTGTGACTCAATATGAGTGCCTCAGGATGAGTGACACAATACAAGTGACTCAGTTTTCGTAATTCAGCATGAGTCATACTAAAATGGAGTGCGGGTCCTGGACTCACACAAGACGACTTTATCCGTGATGTGGGCTTTGTCTCCATAGTTATAATAAACATGCTTAGTTCTGGAGAGTTTTATGTAGCTGCTGGACATTTCCCACAATATGTGAGTGATGTCCAGGCTTTCACCTGGTGAATTGTTGAGGTGTTTTATGAGTTGTAATCTCTCCCACAGGGAGGGGCGGCCGGTGTCTTCCTGGTGTGACATGACTACTGACGGAGGTGAGTAATCTCTCCCACAGGGAGGGACGGCCGGTGTCTGCCTGGTGTGACATGACTACTGACGGAGGTGAGTAATCTCTCCCACAGGGAGGGACGGCCGGTGTCTGCCTGGTGTGACATGACTACTGACGGAGGTGAGTAATCTCTCCCACAGGGAGGGACGGCCGGTGTCTGCCTGGTGTGACATGACTACTGACGGAGGTGAGTAATCTCTCCCACAGGGAGGGACGGCCGGTGTCTGCCTGGTGTGACATGACTACTGACGGAGGTGAGTAATCTCTCCCACAGGGAGGGACGGCCGGTGTCTGCCTGGTGTGACATGACTACTGACGGAGGTGAGTAATCTCTCCCACAGGGAGGGACGGCCGGTGTCTGCCTGGTGTGACATGACTACTGACGGAGGTGAGTAATCTCTCCCACAGGGAGGGACGGCCGGTGTCTGTCTGGTGTGACATGACTACTGACGGAGGTGAGTAATCTCTCCCACAGGGAGGGACGGCCGGTGTCTGCCTGGTGTGACATGACTACTGACGGAGGTGAGTAATCTCTCCCACAGGGAGGGACGGCCGGTGTCTGTCTGGTGTGACATGACTACTGACGGAGGTGAGTAATCTCTCCCACAGGGAGGGACGGCCGGTGTCTGTCTGGTGTGACATGACTACTGACGGAGGTGAGTAATCTCTCCCACAGGGAGGGACGGCCGGTGTCTGTCTGGTGTGACATGACTACTGACGGAGGTGAGTAATCTCTCCCACAGGGAGGGACGGCCGGTGTCTGTCTGGTGTGACATGACTACTGACGGAGGTGAGTAATCTCTCCCACAGGGAGGGACGGCCGGTGTCTTCCTGGTGTGACATGACTACTGACGGAGGTGAGTAATCTCTCCCATAGGGAGGGACGGCCGGTGTCTTCCTGGTGTGACATGACTACTGACGGAGGTGAGTAATCTCTCCCACAGGGAGGGACGGCCGGTGTCTTCCTGGTGTGACATGACTACTGACGGAGGTGAGTAATCTCTCCCACAGGGAGGGACGGCCGGTGTCTGCCTGGTGTGACATGACTACTGACGGAGATGAGTAATCTCTCCTGCTGCAGTCGTACTGGTGGTATTATTAGTTGCAGTGATGGTCACAGTTACAACTTTAGGGAAGTTTTTGTTGAAAAAACTTTCTACCAGTAAGTAATATTAGCTGACCACAACATGGAACTAATAAATTATAATTACCTTGCTGGTTGAACAACTTTGTTCGGTTTTAGATACCCATTACCGTGCATCGTGTAATATGTTCTATATCCGTCTACCATTACCGTCGAGAGTGCAATATGTTCTGTTTAAGAACATTAGAATGGAGGTAGCTGCAGATGGCCTAATGGCCCATCTGTGGCAGCTCCTCTTTATACCCACCCAATCTCATTCATATATGTCTAACCTACGCTTGAAACCATTAAGGGATCCTACTTCTATTATGTTATGCAGTAATTGGTTCCACAAATCAACAACCCTGTTACCGAACCAGTGCTTACCCAGATCTTTCCTAAATCTAAACTAATCCAATTTAAGCCAATTATTTCCTGTTCTGTCTTGTGTTGATACTTTTAATACCTTATTAAAATCACCTTTGTTATGTTCATTCATCCACTTGTACACCTCTATCATGTCAACCATCATTCTTCCCCGATCTAGAGAACATAATTTAAGCTTTGTTAATCTTTCTACATATGACAGTTTTATAATTTGGGGAATTAACTTTGTCATCTTACAGTGGACGCGTTCTAAGGAATTTATATCCATTCTGTAGTATGGCGACCAAAACTGTACTGAATAATCTTAATGGGGCCAAACAAGAGCATGATATAGCTGAAGAACAACACCAGGCGTCTTATTACTAACGCTTTGATAAATAAATCCCAAAGTCCTATTTGTCTTATTACTAACATTTATGCATTGATTGTTTGGTTTTAAATTTTTACTTATCATAAATCCCTTTTGCAATCCGACTTTGCAATCTCAACACCATCTAGCTCATATCTTGTAACAATATCATCATTACCTTGCCTCAAAACCTTAAATTTGTCAGCATTAAACTGAATTTGCCAATCTTTTGACCATTTCAACGTCCTATTTAGATCGTTTTGAAGTGATAGAGTCTTTTTCCGTGTATATTTCAACTTAATTTTTGTATCATCGGCAAATTTGCAAGTATTACCTCAAACCTAAACCTAAATCATTTATATGTATTATGAATAACAGAGGTCCCAGGACAGAGCCTTCAGGCACTCCACTTACAACATTTTCCCACTCTGACTTTGCCACTTTCCCACTTAACCCCATTTATACTACCTCTTTGTTTCCTTATGTATAGCCATGCCCTAATCCAACTTAATATAGTACTCTCAATTCAGTGAGCCTCTATGAGTATCCAGCAACCATTACCGAGTAGAGAGCAATATGTTCTGCATCCGGCAACCATTACAGTGTAGAGTGCAATATGTTCTGCTTCCGGCAACCATTATCGTGTAGAGTGCAATATGTATTGTACCCGGCAACCATTACAGTGTAGTGTGCAATATGTTCTGCTTCCGGCAACCATTATCGTGTAGAGTGCAATATGTAATGTATCCGGCAACCATTACTGTGTAGAGCGCAATATGTTCTGTATATGGCAACCATTTCCGTGTAGAGTGCAATATGTTCTGTATTCAGCAACCATTACAGTCTAGAGTGCAATATGTTCTGTATTGTTACAAGGGATGGGCTGGGCTAAGCTAGCCAGGGGGCTGCTAGGGGTTCAGAAGAAAGAATAGCCAGTCTATCTGACTTTCGTAAATCACCAGAGTCATTTGATCCCAAAGGTGTGGACCATGTAACGCCCACCACCGCAGGTCTATGCTCCCGCCACCTGGGAGACCTTCAGTCAACCACGGGGGAAACTGGTGCCAGCAATTCTGGCCTTACCCCAAGGAAGAGTAAAGGAAGACTCAGGTTTATCTTCAACAGCATTCCCTCTGAGTCTTACTTGCCATAACAAAAGGGTCGCAGGTCTCTTTTCCACACCTGCGTTTCTCTACTATTAAACAAGGTCGCCAGCTGGGTTAATATATCTGCACCCCAGCAATGCAGTTCAGTGATCATTCACTATGTTGCCTGATAGCAAAATGTTGCTGCACTTACAGCGTTGAAACAGGACTACCAGCCTAGGGATCGTTTTTATAAATGTCTGTGTCACTCTAACACTGCCAGCCACTAGGAAATTTCTATATAGAATCTTAATGTTCAATAGATGGGCTAAAATATCATTCATGTATGCTCGTAGTGACAATATGGAGGTATACTTAAACACATCAGTAAAAATGTATGACATTTACTAACGAAAAGCTACATGAACACATCTAAATATAGTAATGGTACATGAATGGATATATATATCATAAATATTCGGGAGATCATTGGCAGCTCTCCTCTCACGACCTCCGACAACTCCGTCAGCTGGGCAGATATAAATGGGGTCTAACACCCTCTCAAGGGGGGGGGGGGGGCTACTTCTTCAACGTCGACCACCTCCTCACCAACTGCCACGTCGTGCGCACACTTTCTTCAACAGTCGTAAATACTAGCTGCCCTGCAGCCTATCCTAATACTAATGTACTAATATATAAACTTATATATATATATATATATATATATATATATATATATATATATGTATGTATATATATATATATATATATATATATATATATATATATATATATATGTATGTATATATATATATACATATATATATATATATATATATATATATATATATATATATATATATACATATATATATATATGTATATATATATATATATATATATGTATATATATATATATATGTATGTATATATATATACATATATATATATATATATATATATATATATATATATATATATATATATATATATATATACATATATATATATATGTATATATATATATATGTATATATATATATATATGTATATATATATATATATATATATATATATATATATATGTATATATATATATATATATATATATATATATATATATATATATATATATATATATATATATATATATATTATTAAATATGACCGAAAAAGTAAGATTAATAATTCTAACACGAATTTTCTCAATATTTCTTATGTTTCTTTTCACTGTTGATGGTAACTGAAAAATCAGTTCTCCAAAATTCATTTTTATTTCCTGTCTGACGCGACACTTGAACGCGTTTCGTAATAACTTATTACATTTTCAAAGACTTTTTGTTTACACACACACAACTATAACCTGCAAACACTAAACAGAGTTCTTACTATGCTATGATTTACACAGCTTTCACTTTATTTTATACCCGCATTTTGGGTGAGGTGATATGTTACAACAGTTTTGGATGAGGTGAACAAAACTTTCAACACAGGACAGAACACGAAACAATGGGTATTAATTGGGTAAATTAAAGGTAAGAATGGAAGTAACTGCAGAGGGCCTATTGGCCCATATTTCTTGATGTTTCTATATTGGAGCGGAGTCTTGAAGTGGGTAGAATATAGTTGAGCATTAATTGGCTGTTGATTGCTGGTGTTGATTTCTTGATGTGTAGTGCCTCGCAGATGTCAAGCCGCCTGCTATCGCTGTATCTATCGATGATTTCTGTGTTGTTTGCGAAGATTTCTCTGGTGATGGTCTGATTGTGGGAAGAGATTATATGTTCCTTAATGGAGCCCCTGTTGCTTATGCATCGTTAATCGCCTAGAAAGAGATGTTGTTGTCTTGCCTATATACTGAGTTCTTTGAGGCTTACAGTCCCCAAGTGGGCATTTGAAGGCATAGACGACGTTGGTCTGTTTCAAAGCGTTCTGCTTTGTGTCTGGAGAGTTTCTAATGAGTAGGCTGGCCGTTTTTTGGTTTTATAGTAAATCGTCAATTGTATCTTCTGATTTTTGTCTGTAGGGATAACGTTTCTATTAACAATATCTTTCAGGACCCTTTCCTCCCTTTTATGAGTTGTGGAAAAAAGTTCCTGTAAAATAGTCTAATAGGGGGTATAGGTGTTGTGTTAGTTGTCTCTTCAGAGGTTGCATGGCGTTTCACCTACCTTCTTATGATGTCTTCAACGAAACCATTGGAGAAGCCGTTGATGACTAGGACCTGCCTTACCCTACAGAGTTCTTCATTGACTTGCTTCCATCCTGAGCTGTGGCTGAGAGCACGGTCGACATAAGCGTTAACAACACTCCTCTTGTACCTGTCTGGGCAGTCACTGTTGGCATTTAGGCACATTCCTATGTTTGCTTCCTTAGTGTAGACTGCAGTGTGGAAACCTCCGCTCCTTTCCATGATTGTTACATCTAGAAAGGGCAGCTTCCCATCCTTCTCCATCTCGTAAGTGAAACGCAACACAGAATTCTGGTCAAAGGCCTCCTTCAGCTCCTGCAGATGTCTGACCTCAGGTACCTGTGTAAAAATGTCGTCAGCATACCTGTAGTATATGGCCCGGTTTCAAGTTCATGTCGACTAAGACCTTTTGCTCGATGGTACCCATGAAGAAGTTATACATGTGCCTATCCGGGCTCAAGAAGGGTGCCTCTCTAGTACAAGCTTGGAGTAGTTTCCTTAGAATGTTTTCTGGTATGTCAAGAGGAGTACAAGCCGGATCACGATACACTCTGTCCGCTATCATCCCGATTGTTTCATCCATAGGTACGTTGGTAAACAATGATACTACGTCCAACGAGGCTCTTCGCAGTAAGTCAACAAATTCCTCTGGAGACTTAAGGCTTAAGGCGCAAGGGACATAAGGAGTCAGCAAACCGTTGAGTCACTTCGCCAGTCTGTACGTCGGTGTGGGTATCGGGCTGATGATGAAACATAAGAAATATTGAGAAAATTCCTGTTAGAATTATTAATCTTGCTTTTTCGGTCATATTTAATAATATATGTTTACAGGAAAGACTGCTACCCTACAGACTGTTATCCCTACAGACAAAAATCAAAAGATACAACTGACGATTTACTTTTAAACAAAAAAAACAGCCAGCCTACTCATGAGAAACTCTCCAGACACAAAGCAGAACGCTTTAAAAGAGACAAACGTCGTCTATGCCCTCAAATGCCCCCTTGGAGACTGTAAGCCTCAAGAAACTCAGTATATCGGCAAGACAACAACATCTCTTTCCAGGCGTTACTAAGACAACAAGTAACATAAGAAAGATCGAGAAAAATCGTGTTAGAATTATTAATCTTACTTTTTCGGTCATATTTAATAATATATGTCTACAGGAAAGACTGCTACCAAAATATACTAATATATATATATATATATATATATATATATATATATATATAAATATATATATATATATATATATATATATATATATATATATATATATATATATATATATATATATATATATATAACTGAAAACTCACACCCCAGAAGTGACTCGAACTCATACTGCCAGGAGCCACACAACTGGTGTGTACAGGATGCCTTAATCCACTTGACCATCTCGACCGGACATAAGGAGGTGATAGCCGAAGCTATTTGAACCATCCTCGTAGGGGGCCTCGTAGCCTGGTGGATAGCGCGCAGGATTCGTAATTCTGTGGCGCGGGTTCAATTCCCGCATGAGGCAGAAACAAATGGGCAAAGTTTCTTTAACCCTGAATGCCCCTGTTACCTAGCAGTAAATAGGTACCTGGGAGTAAGTCAGCTGTCACGGGCTGCTTCCTGGGGGTGGAGGCCTGGTCGAGGACTGGGCCGCGGGGACACTAAAGCCTCGAAATCATCTCAAGATAACCTCAAGATAGATCCCCCTGCCAGCACCCAGATGGCAATCTTGGACATAGCATTTTATCAAATCACCTCATTCTTTGGGGCACACGTGAGAAACACAAATGCGAAAAAGCCTGAATGGTCCCCAGGACTATATGCAACTGAAAACTCACACCCCAAATGTGACTCGAACCCATACTGCCAGGAGCAACACAACTGGTATGTACAGGACGCCTTAATCCACTTGACCATCTCGACCGGACATAAGGAGGTGATAGCCAAAGCTATTTGAACCACCCCCGACCCCCCCCCGCCGGCACCCGGATGGCAATCTTGGGCGTAGCATTTTATCAAATCACCTCATTCTTTGGGGCACACGTGAGGAACACAAATGCAAACAAGCCTGAATGGTCCCCAGGACTATATGCAACTGAAAGCTCACACCCCAGAAGTGACTCGAACCCATACTGCCAGGAGCAACACAACTGGTATGTATAGGACGCCTTAATCCACTTGACCATTCCTGGGGAATGGTCAAGTGGGGTCAAATGGTCCCCAGGTCAAACCTGGAGACCATTCAGGCTTGTTTGCATATATAAATATATATATATATATATATATATATATATATATATATATATATATATATATATATATATATATATATATATATATATATATATATGTCGTACCTAGTAGCCAGAACTCACTTCTCAGCCTACTATTCAAGGCCCGATTTGCCTAATAAGCCAAGTTTTCCTGAATTAATATATTTACTATAATTTTTTTCTTATGAAATGATAAAACAACCCTTTTCTCTATGTATGAGGTCAATTTTTTTTTATTGGAGTTAAAATTAACGTAGATATATGACCGAACCTAACCAACCCTACCTAACCTAACCTAACCTATATTTATAGGTAAGGTTAGGTTAGGTAGC